>NW_017200366.1:0-7023 GCF_001704415.2 Capra hircus
TCTCGAGTGGAGACGGGTATATCGGGGAACTTGTTGAGTTCAGCAAGGGTGTGAAGGACCCTTTGGAAGTTCAGAGGTTAGGTGTGATTAGCCTCGGCGCGCTCAGCGGAAATGGGCCTCATCTCGCCTGGAGGGGCGAACCTCTGGATTTTCTCGAGTTGCGGCAGGTGCTCTCGACTTACGACGGGGACATCAGGGACCCGCTCTGGTGGCCTCAGGAAAGGCAGTCCCCATGGCGAGTAATTCGGGGGCCTCTAGGGCCTCCTCTCCCGTCGATGCCGGGCCTAAGACCCTGTGTAGAGTCGGTGCCGGAACCTGAGCATTCCTCTCCAGTGCTGACATGGATTTTGGGGTACTTTGGAGTCTCCTAGGGGAGTCAGTCCTCGTCTCGTTTGGGGGGCATGCAAGTGCGCTTTCCTCCCGAGATGGGGCAGCAGTGTCATGTTTCCGTCGAGTGGATCAAGGAATCAGTGGCTTTTCCTCGAGTCTTTTCCACAAGGCTTTTTCCACAGGGCTGTCCCACGTGCCAACGTGGTGTGAGTCGACCTGGGCTTGAAATTCGAGGCAGTGCAGGGAATACAGGTTTCCCTGGAATGGACTGAGACCTCTGGGGGACTATCAGATTGGTGGCACACCTGGAGTTCCGCTCGCCTTTCCTGTGGAGAGGGCCTCCTCTTGAGATGCGACGGGAACGCCGGGAATTCTTTCCGAGAACACAGGGAAAGGATCCCTCCTCTCGAGCTAGGAGGCGGAAACGGGGCTCCTCTAGATGTGGGCGGGAATCTCGTGCTTCCTCTCGAGTGGAGACGGGTATGTCAGGGAACTTCTTGAGTTGCAGCAAGGGTGTGAAGGACCCTTTGGAAGTTCCATAGGTTAGGTGTGATTAGCCTCGAGACGCCTCTGGGAAATGGGCCTCATCTCGCCTGGAGGGGAGTACTTCCTGAATTTTCTCGAGTTGTGGCAGGCGCTCTCGACTTACGACGGGGACCTCAGGGACCCGCTCTGGTGCCTCAGGAAAGGCCAGTCCACATGCGAGTTGATTGGGGGCCTCTCGGGATTCCTCTCTCGTCGATGCCAGGGCCTAAGATCTTGTATGGAGTCCGTGCCGGAACCTGAGCATTCCTCTCCAGTGCAGACATGGATCCTGGGGTACTTCTGGAGTCTCCCCAGGGGAGTCAGTCCTCGTCTCGAGCGGGGGCATGCACGTGCGCTTTCCTCCCGAGCTGTAGCACAAGTGTCACGCTTCCCTTCGCGTGATCAAGAGATCTGTGGCTTTCTTGAGGCTTTCCCACGAGGCTTTCCCACGAGGCTTTCTCACAGGGCTGTCCCACGATGCCACCGTGGTGTGAGTCTATCCTCGGCTTTAAAGTCGAGGCAGTGCAGGGAAAACAGGTTTCCCTGGAATGGACTGAGACATCTGGGGGTCTGGGAATGGTGTCACGACCCTGGAGTTCCTCTCGCCTTTCCTGTGGAGAGCGTCTCCTCTTGTGATGCGACGGGAACGCGGGAATTCTTTCCCGAACACGCAGGGAAAGGATCCCTCCTCTCGAGCTAGGAGGCGGAAACGGGGCTCCTCTGGATGTGGGCCAGAACTCTCCTGCTTTCTCTCGAGTGGAGACGGGTATGTCGGGGAAACTTCCTGAGTTGCATCAAGGTGCGAAGGACGTTTTGGAAGCTCCAGAGGTTAGGTGTGATTAGCTCGAGACGCCTCAGCGGAAATGGGCCTCTTCTCGCCTGGAGGGGAGAACCTCCTGGATTTTCTCGAGTTGCAGCAGGTGCTCTCGACTTACGACGAGGACCTCAGGGACCCGCTCTGGTGACCTCAGGAAAGGCCAGTCCCCATGCGAGTTGCTTGGGGGCCTCTCGGGATTCCTCTCCTGTCGATGCCAGGGCCTAAGATCTTGTATGTGAGTCGGTGCCGGAACCTGAGCATTCCTCTCCAGTGCAGACATGGATCCTGGGTTACTTCTGGAGTCTCCCCAGGGGAGTCAGTCCTCGTCTCGAGTGGGGGCATGCACGTGCGCTTTTCCTCCCGAGCTGTAGCAGCAGTGTCACGCTTTCCCTTCGCGTGGATCAAGAGATATGTTGCTTTCCCTAGAGGCTTTCCCACGAGGCTTTCCCATGAGGCTTTCCCACAAGGCTGTCCCACGTGCCACCGTGCTGTGAATCGACCCTCGGCTTGAAAGTCGAGACAGTGCAGGGAAAACAGTATCCCTGGAATGGACTGAGACATCTGCGGGACTCTGGGAATGGTGGCACGACCCTGGAGTTCCTCTCGCCTATCCTGTGGAGAGCGGCCTCCTCTTGAGATGCGACGGGAACGCCGGGAATCCTTTCCCGACCACGCAGGGAAAGGATCCCTCCTCTCGAGCTAGGAGGCGGAAACGGGGCTCCTCTGGATGTGGGCAGAACTCTCCTGCTTCCTCTCGAGTGGAGACGGGTATGTCGGGAAACTTCCTGAGTTGCATCAAGGGTGCGAAGGACCTTTTGGAAGCTCCAGAGGTTAGGTGTGATTAGCCTCGAGATGCCTCAGCGGAAATGGCACTCATCTCGCCTGGAGGGGAGAACCTCCTGGATGTTCTCGAGTTGCGGCAGGTGCTCTCGACTTTCGACGGGGACCTCAGGGACCCATTCTGGTGGCCTCAGGAAAGGCCATTCCCCATGGGAGTTGCTCGGGGGACTCTTGGGATTTCCTCTCCCGTCGATGCTGCGGCCTAAGACCTCGTGTGGAGTCGGTGCCAGAACCTGAGGATTCCTCTCCAGTGCTGACATGGATCTTGGGGTACTTCTGTAGTCTCCCCAGGAGACTCAGTCCTCGTCTCGAGTGGGGGCATGCACGTGCGCTTTCCTCCCGAGCTGTAGCAGCAGTGTCACGCTTCCCATCGCGTGGATCAAGGGATCTGTGGCTTTCCCTCGAGGCTTTCCCACGAGGCTTTCCCACGAGGCTTTCCCACAGGGCTGCCCCACGTGCCACCGTGGTGTGAGTCGATCCTCGGCTTGAAAGTCGACGCAGTGCAGGGAAAACAGGTTTCCCTGGAATGGACTGAGACACCTGGTTGTCTCTGGGAATGGTGTCACGACCCTGGAGTTCCTCTCGCCTTTCCTGTGGAGAGCGCCTCCTCTTGAGATGCGACGGGAACGCCGGCGGAATTCTTTCCCGACCAAGCAGGGAAAGGATCCCTCATCTCAGGCTAGGAGTCGGAAACCGGGGCTCCTCTGGATCGTGGGCCGGGACTCTCGTGCTTCCTCTCAAGTGGAGACGGGTATGTCGGGGAACTTCTTGAGTTGCAGCAAGGGTGTGAAGAACCCTTTGAAGTTCCAGAGGTTAGGTGTGATTAGCCTCGAGACGCCTCAGCGGAAATGGGCCTCATCTCGCCTGGAGGGGGAGAAACCTCCTGGATTTTCTCGAGTTGCAGCAGGTGCTCTCGAACTTACTACGGGGACCTCAGGGACCCGCTCTGGTGGCCTCAGGAAAGGCCAGTCCCCATGCGAGTTGCTCGGGGGCCTCTCGGGATTCCTCTCCCGTCTATGCCGGGGCATAAGATCTTGTGTGGAGTCGGTGCCGGAACCTTAGGATTCCTCTCCAGTGCTGACATGGATCTATGGGTTCTTCTGTAGTCTCCCCAGTGGAGTCAGTCCTCGACTCGAGTGGGGCATGCACATGCGCTTTCCCTCGAGCTGTAGCAGCAGTGTCACGCTTCCTTCGCGGGGATCAAGGATCTGTGGCTTTCCCTCGAGGCTTTCCCAACGAGGCTTTCCCACAGGGCTGTCCCACGTGCCACCGTGGTGTGAGTCGATCTTCGGCTTGAAAGTCGAGGCAGTGCAGGGAAAGCAGGTTTCCCTGGAATGGACTGAGACATCCTGGGGACTCTGGGAATGTGGAACGACCCTGGAGTTCCTCTCGCCTTTCCTGTGGAGAGCGCCTCCTCTTGAGATGCGACGGGAAACGCCAGGAATTGTTTCCCGACCACGCAGGGAAAGGATCCCTCCTCTCGAGCTAGGAGGCGGAAACGGGGCTCCTCTGGATGTGGGCGAGACTCTCGTGCTTCCTCTCGAGTATAGACGGGTATGTCGGGGATCTTCTTGAGTTGCAGCAAGGGTTGAAGTCGCTTTGGGAGCTCCAGAGGTTAGGTGTGATTAGCCTCGAGATGCCTCAGCGGAAATGGCACTCATCTCTCCTGGAGGGGAGAACCTCCTGGATGTTCTCGAGTTGCGGCAGGTGCTCTCGACTTACGACGGGGACCTCAGGGACCCACTCTGGTGGGCTCTGGAAAAGGCCAGTCCCCATGCGAGTTGTCGGGGGCCTCTCGGGATTCCTCTCCCGTCGATGCCGGGGCCTAAGATCTTGTGTGGAGCCAGTGCCGGAACCTGAGTATTCCTCTCCAGTGCTGACGTGGATCTGGGGGAATTCTGGAGTCTCCCCAGTAGAGTCAGTCCTCCTCTCGAGTGGGGGCATGCACGTGCGCTTTCCTTCCGAGCTGTAGCAGCAGTGTCATGCTTCCCTTCGCGTGGATCAAGGGATCTGTGGCTTTCCCTCGAGCTTTCCCACGGGCTTTCCAGGAGGCTTTCCCACGAGGCTTTCCCACAGGGCAGTCCCACGTGCCACCGTGGTGTGAGTCGATCCTCGACTTGAAAGTCGACGCAGTGCAGGGAAAACAGGTTTCCTGGAATCGACAGAGACATCTGGGGACTCTGGGAATGGTGGCATGACCCTGGAGTTCCTCTCGCCTTTCCTGTGGTGAGCGCCTCCTCTTGAGATGCGACGGGAACGCCGGGAATTCTTTCCCGACCACGCAGGGAAATGATCCCTCCTCTCGAGCTAGGAGGCGGAAACGGGCTCCTCTGGATGTGGGCGGGACTCTCATGCTTCGTCTCGAGTGGAGACAGGTATGTCGGGGAACTTCTTGAGTTGCGGCAACGGGTGTGAAGGACCCGTTTGTAAGTTCCAGAGGTTAGGTGTGACTAGCCTCGAGACGCCTCAGCGGAAATGGGCCTCATCTCGCCTGGAGGGGAGAACCTCCTGGATTTTTCTCGAGTTGCGGCAGGTGCTCTCGACTTACGACGGGGACCTCAGGGACCCGCTCTGGTGGCCTCAGGAAAGGCCAGTCCCCATGCGAGTTGCTCGGGGCCTCTCGGGATTCCTCTCCCGTCGATGAAGGGCCTAAGACCTTTTTGTGGAGTGGTTGCCGGAACGTGAGGATTCCTCTCAGTGCTGACATGGATTTTTGAAGTACTTCTGGAGTCTCCCCAGGGAGTCAGTCCTCGTCTCGAGTGGGGGCAGGCACGTGCGCTTTCCTCCCGAGCTGTAGCAGCAGTGTCACGCTTCCCTTCGCGTGGATCAAGGGATCTGTGGCTTTCCCACGAGGCTTTCCCACAGGGCTGTCCCACGTGCCACCGTGGTGTGAGTCGATCCTCGCTTGAAAGTCGAGGCAGTGCAGGGAAAAGCAGGTTTCCCTGGAATGGACGGAGACATCTGGGGACTCTGGGAATGGTGGTACGACTCTGAAGTTCCTCTCGCCTTTCCTGTGGAAAAGCGACTCCTCTTGAGATGCGACGGGAACGCCGGGAATTCTGTCCCGACCACGCAGGGAAAGGATCCCTCCTCTCGAGCTCGGAGGCGGAAGCGGGACTGCTCTGGATGTGGGTGGGCCTCTCGTGCTTCCTCTCGAGTGGAGACGGGTATGTCGGGGAACTTCTTGAGTTGCAGCAAGGGTGTGAAGGACCCTTTGGAAGTTCCAGAGTTTAGGTGTGATTAGCCTCGAGACGCCTCAGCGGAAATGGGCCTCATCTCGCCTGGAGGGGAGAACCTCCTGGATTTTCTCGAGTTGCGGCAGGTGCTCTCGACTTGAGACGTTGTCCTCAGGGACCCGCTCTGGAGGCCTCTGGAAATGCCAGTCCCCATGGGAGTTGCTCTGGACCTCTCGGGATTCATCTCCCGTCGATGCCGGGGCTAAGACATTGTGTGGAGTCGGTTCCGGAACCTGAGGCTTCCTCTCCAGTGCTGAAAAGGATCTTGGGGAACTTCTGGACTCTCCCCAGTGGAGTCAGTCCTCGTCTCGAGTGGGGGCATACAAGTGCGCTTTACTCTCGAGCTGTAGCAGCATTGTAACGCTTCCCCTTCGCGTGGATCAAGGGATCTGTGGCTTTCCCTCTAGGCTTTCCCACGAGGCTTTCCCACAGGGCAGGGCTGTCCCACGTGGCAACGTGGTGTGAGTCGATCCTCTGCTTGAAAGTCGAAACAGTGCAGGGAAAACAGGTTTCCCTGGAATGGACTGAGATATCTGGAGGACTCTGGGAATGGTGGCACAACCCTGGAGTTCCTCACGCCTTTCTGTGGAGAGTGCCTCCTCTTGAGATGCGACAGGAACGCCGGGAATTCTTTCCCCGACCACGCAGGGAAAGGAACCCGTCTCTCGAGCAAGGAGGCCGAAACGGGTCTCCTCTGGATGTGGGCGGGACTCTCGTGCTTCATCCTGAGTGGAGTCGGGTATGCCGGGAAACTTCTTGAGTTGTAGGCAAGGGTGTGAAGGACCCTTTGGAAGTTCCAGAAGTTAGGTTTGATTAGCCTCTAGACGCCTCAGTGGAAATGGGCCTCATCTCCCCTGGAGGGGAGAACCTCCTGGATTTTCTCGAGTTGTGGCAGGTGCTCTCGACTTAAGTCGGGGACCCAGGGACCTGCTCTGGTGGCCTCAGGAAAGGCCAATCCCATGCGAGTTGCTCAGGGGCCTCTCGGGATTCCTCTCCCGTCGATGCCCGGGGGCTTAAGACCATGTGTGGAATCGGTGTGCGGAACCTGAGGATTACTCTCCAGTGCTGACATGGATCTTGGGGAACTTCTGGAGCCTACCCAGGGACTCAGTCCTCGTCTCGAGTTGGCGGCATCCACGTGAAATTTGCTCCCGAGCTGAAGCAGCAGTGTCACGCTTCCCTTCGCGTGGATCAAGGATCTGTGGCTTTCCCGCCGAGGTGGCTTTCCCCGAGGCTTTCCACGAGGCTTTCCCACAGGGCTGTCCCACGTGCCAC
>NW_017200367.1:0-7023 GCF_001704415.2 Capra hircus
CACGTGCCACCGTTGGTGTGAGTCGATCCTCGGCTTGAAAGTCGAGCAGTGCAGGGAAAACAGTTTCCCTAGAATGGACTGAGACATCTGGGCTGACTCTGCTAATTGTGGGCACGACCCTGGAGTCCCTCTCGCCTTTCCTGTGGAGAGCACCCTCCTCTTGAAATGCGACGGGAACGCGGGAAATTCTTTCCCGACCACGTAGGGAAAAGGATCCCTCCCTCTCGAACTAGGAGGCGGAAACGGGGCTCCTCTGGATGTGGGCGGGACTCTCGTGCTTCCTCTCGAGTGGAGACGGGTATGTCGGAGAACTTCTTGAGTTGCAACAAGGGTGTGAAGGACCCTTTTGGAAGTTCCAGAGGTGAGGTGTGATTAGCCTCGAGATGCCTCAGCGGAAATGGGCCTCATCTCGCCTGGAGGGGAGAACCTCCTGGATTTTCTCAAGTTGCGGCAGGTGCTCTCGACTTATGACGGGGACCTCAGGGACCCGCTCTGGTGGCCTCAGGAAAGGCCAGTCCCCATACGAGTTTCTCGGGTGCCTCTCGGAATTCCTCTCCCGACGATACCGGGGCCTAAGATCTTGTTTGGAGTGGATGCTGGAACCTGAGGATTCCTCTCCAGTGCTGACATGGATCTTGGGGTTCTTCTGGAGTCTCCCCAGGGGAGTCAGTCCTCGTCTCGAGTGGGGGCATGCACGTGCGCTTTTCCTCCCGAGCTGTAGCAGCAGTGTCACGCTTCCCTTCGTGTGGATCAAGGGATCTGTGGCTTTCCCTCGAGGCTTTCCCACGAGGCTTTCCCACAGGGCTGTCCCACGTGCCACCCGTGATGTGAGTCGATCCTCGGCTTGAAGGCGAGGCAGTGCAGGGAAAACAGGTTTCCCTGGAATGGACTGAGACATCTGGGGTACTCAGGGAATGGTGGCACGACTCTGGAGTTCCTCTCGCCTTTAGTGAGATGAGCACCTCCTCTTGAGATGCGTCGGGAACGCCAGGAATTCTTTCCTGACCACGCAGGGAAAGGATCCCTCCTCTCGAGAGAGCAGGCGGAAACGGGTCTCCTCTGGATGTGGGCTGAATCTCGTGCTTCCTCTCGAGTGTCAACGGTATGTCAGGGAACTTCTTGAGTTGCAGCAATGGTGTGAAGGACCCTTTGGAATTTCCAGAGGTTAGGTGTAATTAGCCTCGAGACGCCTCAGTGGAAATGGGACTCATCTCGCCTGGAGGGAGAACCTCCTCTATTTTTCTCGAGTTGAGGCCAATGCTCTCTACTTACGACGGGGACCTAACGGACCCGCTCTGGTGGCCTCAGGAAAGGCCAGTCCCCATGCGACTTGCTCGGGGGCCACTTGGGATTCCTCTCCCGACGATGCCGGGGCCTAAGACCTTGTGTGGAGTCGTGCCGGAACCTGAAGATTCCTCTCCAGTGCCGACATGGATCTTGGGGTACTTCTGGAGTCTCCCCAGGGGAGTCAGTCTCTCTCGTGTGGGGGCATGCACGTGCGTTTCCTCCCGAGCTGTAGCAGCAGTGTCACGCTTCCCTTCGCGTGGATCAAGGGAACTGCGGCTTTCGCTCAAGCCTTTCCCACAAGAGTTTCCCACAAGACTTTCCCTCGAGGCTTTCCCACGAGGCTTTCCCACAGGGCTGTCCACGTGCCACCGTGGGTGTGAGTCGATCCTCGGCTTGAAAGGCGAGGCAGTGCAGGAAAACAGGTTTCCCTGGAATGTACTGAGACATCTGGGGACTCTGTTAATGATGGCACGACCCTGGAGTTCCTCTCGCGTTTCCTGTGGAGAGCGCCTCCTCTTGAGATGAGACCGGAACGCCGAGAATTCTTTCTCGACCACGCAGGGAAAGATCCCTCCTCTCGAGCTAGGAGGCGGAAACGGGGCTCCTCTGGATGTGGGCGGGACTCTCGTGCTTCCTCTCGAGTGGAGACGGGTATGTCGGGGAACTTCTTGAGTTGCAGCAAGGGTGTGAAGGACCCTTCGGAAGTTCCAGAGGTTAGGTGTGATTAGCCTCGAGACGTCTCAGCGGAAATGGGCATCATCTCGCCTGGAGGGGAGAACCTCCTGGATTTTCTCGGGTTGCGGCAGGTGCTCTCGATTTACGATGGGGACCTCATTGACCCTCTCTGGTGGCCTCAGGAAAGGCCAGTCCCATGCGAGTTTCTCCGGGGCCTCTCGGGATTCCTCTCCAATCGATGCCGGGGCCTAATACCTTGTGTGGAGTCGGTGCCGGAACCTGAGGATTCCTCTCCAGTGCTGACATGGATCTTGGGGTACTTCCGAGTCTCCCCAGGGGGTCAGTCCTCGTCTCAAGTGGTGGCATGCACGTGCGCTTTCCTCCGAGCTGTAGCAGCAGTGTCACCCTTCCCTTCGCATGGATCAAGTTATCTGTGGCTTTCGCTCGAGGCTTTCCCTCTGAGCTTCCCACGAGGCTTTCCCACGAGGCTTTCCCACAGGGCTGTCCCACGTGCCACCGTGGTGTGAGTGGATCCTCAGCTTGAAAGTCGAGGCAGTGCAGGAAAAACAGGTTACCCTGTAATGGACTCAGACATCTGGGGGACTCTGGGAATGGTGGCACGACCCTGGAGTTCCTCTCGCCTTTCCTGAGGAGAGCGCCTCCTCTTGAGATGAGATGGGAACGCCGGGAATTCTTTGCCGACCACGCAGGGAAAAGGATCCCTCCTCTCGAGCTAGAGGCGGAAACGGGGCTCCTCTGGATGTGGGCGAGACTCTCGTGCTTCATCTCGAGTGGAGACGGGAATGTCGGGGAACTTCTTGAGTTGCAGCAAGGGTGTGAAGGACCCTTTGGAAGTTCAAGAGGTTAGGTGTGATTACTCTCGAGACGCCTCAGCGGAAATGGGCCTCATCTCGCTTGGAGGGGAGAACCTCCTGGATTTTCTCGAGTTGCGGCAGGTGCTCTCGACTTACGTCGGGGACCTCAGGGACCCCTCTGGTGTCCTCAGGAAAGGCCTCTCCACATGCGAGTTTCTCGGGGGCCTCTTGGAATTCCTCTCCAGTCGATGCCAGGGCCTAAGACCTTGTGTGGAGACGGTGCCGGAACCTGAGATTCCTCTCCAGTGCTGACATGAATCTTGGGGTACTTCTGGAGTCTCCCCAGGAGTCAGACATCGACTCGAGTGAGGGCAGGCACGTGCGCTTTCCTCCCGAGCTATATCAATGATCTTGCGGATCCCTCGAGGCTTTCCCACGAGGCTTTCCCACAGGGCTGTCCCACGTGCCACCATGGTGTGCGTCGATCCTCGGCTTGAAAGTCGAGGCAGTGCAGGGAAAACAGTTTTCCCTGGAATGGACTGAGACATCTGGGACTGTGGGAATGGTGTCACGAACCTGGATTTTCTCTCGCCTTTCCAGAGGAGAGCGCCTCCTCTTGAGAGGCGAAGGGAACGCTGGGAATTCTTTCCCGACCACACAGGGAAATGATCCCACCACTCGAGCTATGAGGCGGAAAAGGGGCTCATCTGGATGTGGGCAGGACTCCTGTGCTTCCTCTCGAGTGGAGTCGGGTATTTCGGGGAATTTCTTGAGTTGCAGCCAGGGTTGTGAAGAACCCTTTGAAATTTCCAGAGATTAGGTGTGATTAGATTCGAGACGCCTCAGCGGAAATGGGCCTCATCTCGCCTGGAGGGGAGAACCTCCTGGATTTTCTCCAGTTGAGCAGGTGCTCACAACTTACGACCGGGACCTCAGGGACCTGCTCTGGTGGCCTCAGGAAAGACCAGTCCCCATGGGAATTGCTCGGTTACCTCTCGGGATTCCTCTCCCGTCGATGCCGGGGCCTAAGACATTGTGTGGAGATGGTGCCAGAACCTCAGGATTCCTCTCCAGTGCTGACATGGATCTTGAGGGACTTCTGGAGTCTCCTCAGGGAAGTCAGTCCTCGTCTTCAGTCTTGGCATGCACGAGCGCTTTCCTCCCGAGCTGTAGCAGCAGTGTCACCCTTCCCTTGGCGTGGATCAAGGGATCTGTGGCTTCCCTCGAGGATTTTCCACGAGGTTTTCCCACGAGGCCTTTCCCACAGGGCTGTCCACGTGCCACCGTGTGGTGTGAGTCGATCCTCGGCTTGAAAGTCGAGGCACTGCAGGGAAAACAGGTTTCCCTGGAATGGACTGAGATATCTGGGGGACTCTGGGAATGGTGGCACACCACCTGGAGTTCCTCTCGCATTTCCTGTGGAGAGTGCCTCCTCTGGAGATGCGACGGGGAACCCCAGGAATTCTTTCCCGCACACACAGTGAAAGGATCCCTCGTCTCGAGCTATGAGGGAGAAAAGGGGCTCCTCTGGATATGGGCGGGACTCTCGTGCTTCCTCTCGAGTGGAGACGGGTATGTCGGGGAACTTCTTGAGTTGCAGCAAGGTGTGAAGGACCCTTTGGAAGTTCCAGAGGTTAGGTGTGATTAGCTTCGAGACGCCTCAGCGGAAATGGGCCTCATCTCGCCTGGAGGGGAGAACCTCCTGGATTTTCTCGAGTTGTGGCAGGTGCTCTCGACATACGACGGGGACCTCAGGGACCCGCACTGGTGGCCTCAGGGAAGGCCATTCCCCATGCGAGTTGCTCGGGGCCCTCTCGGGATACCTGCCCCATCGATGCCGGGGTCTAAGACCTTGTGTGAGTCGGTGCCGGAACCTGAGGATTCCTCTCCAGTGTGACATGGATCTTGGGGGTACTTCTGGAGTCTCCCCAGGGGAGTCAGACATCGACTCGAGTGAGGGCAGGCACGTGCGCTTTCCTCCCGAGCTCTAGCAGCAGTGATACGCTTCTCTTCGCGTGGATCGAGGGATCAGTGGCTTTCCCTCGAGGCTTTCCCACGAGCCTTTCCCACAGGGCTGTCCCACGTGCCACCGTGGTGTGAGTCGATCCTCGGCTTGAAAGTCGAGGCATTGCAGGGAAAACAGTTTTCCCTGGAATGGACAGAGACATCTGGGTGACTCTGGGAATGGTGGCACGAACCTGGATTTCCTCTCGCCTTTCCTGTGGAGAGCGCCTCCTCTTGAGATGCGATGGGAACGCCGGGAATTCTTTCCCGACCACGCAGGAAAGGATCCCTCCTCTCGAACTAGGAGGCGGAATCGGTGCTCCTCTGTATGTGGCGGGACTCTCGTGCTTCCTCTCCTCTGGAGACGGGTATGTCGAGGAGTTTCTTGAGTTGCAGCAAGGTGTGAAGGAACTTTTGGAAGTTCCACATGTTAGGTGTGATTAGCCTGGATATGGCTCAGCGGAAATGGGCCTCATCTCGCCTGGAGGGAAGAACCACCTGGATTTTCTCCAGTTGAGGCAGGTGCTCACAACTTACGACCGGGACCTCAGGGACCTGCTCTGGTGGCCTCAGGAAAGACCAGTCCCCATGCGAATTGCTCGGGGTCCTCTCGGGATTCCTCTCCCGTCGATGCCGAGGCCTAAGACCTTGTGTGGAGATGGTGCCAGAACCTGAGGATTCCTCTCCAGTGCTGACATGGATCTTGGGGTACTTCTGGAGTCTCCCAGGGAGTGAGTCCTTGTCTCGAGTGGGGGCATGCACGTGCGCTTTCCTCCCGAGATGTAGCAGCAGTGTCACGCTTCCCTTCCCGTGGATCAAGGGATCTGTGGCTTTCCCTCGAGGCTTTCCCAAGAGGATTTCCCACGAGGCTTTCCGACAGGGCTATCCCACGTGCCACCGTGGTGTGAGTCGATCCTCGCCGTGAAATTCGAGGCAGTGCAGGGAAAAACAGTTTACTCTGGAATGGACTGAGACATCTGGGGCGACTCTGTGAATGGTGGCACGACCCTGGAGTTCCTCTCGCCTTTCCTGTGGAGAGCGCTTCCCTTGAAATGCGAGCGAATGGCGGGTATTATTTCCTGACCAAGCAGGGAAAGGATCCCTCATGTCGAGCTTCGATACCAAAACGGCGTCTCCTCTGGATGTGGGCGGGACCCTCGTGCTTCCTCTCGAGTGGAGACGGGTATGTCGGGGAAACTTCTTGAGTTGCAGCAAGGACCCTTTTGAATTTCCAGAGTTTAGGTGTGATGAGCCTCCAGATGCCTCCGAGGAAATGGGCCTCATCTCGCCTGGAGGGGAGAACCTCCTGGATTTTCTAGAGTTGGGCAGGGTCTCTCGAGTTACGACAGGGACCTCAGGACCCGCTCTGGTGGCCTCAGGAAAGGCCAGTGCCCATGGGAGTTGCAAGAGAGCCTTTCGGGATTCCTCTTCCCGTCAATGCCGGGGCCTAAGACCTTGTGTGGAGTCGATGCCGGAACCTGAGGATTCCTCTCCAGTGCTGACATGGATCTTGGGGTACTTCTGGAGTCTCCCCAGGGGAGTCAGACCTCGACTCGAGTGGGGGCAGGAACGTGCGCTTTCCTCCCGAGCTCCTGCAGGAGTGTTACGCTTCCCTTCACGTGGATCAAGGGAGCAGTGGCTTTCCCTCGATGCTTTCCCACGAGGCTTTCCCACAGGGCTGTCCCACGTGCCACCGTGGTGAGAGTCTATCCTCGGCTTGAAAGTCGAGGCAGTGCAGGGAAAACAGTTTTCCCTGGAATGGACTGAGACATCTGGGGGACTGTGGGAATGGTGGCACGACGCTGGAGTTCCTCTCGCCTTTCCTGAGGAGAGCGCCTCCTCTTGAGATGCGACGGGAACGCGGGAATTCTTTCCCAACCACGCAGCGAAAGCATCCCACCTCTCGAGCTATGAGGCGGAAACGGGGCTCATCTGGATGTGGGGCAGGACTCCTGTGCTTCCTCTCGTGGAGACGGGTATGTCGGGGAACTTCTTGAGTTGCAGCGAGGGTTGTAACGACGCTTTGGAAGTTCCAGATGTTAGGTGTGATTAGCCCCAAGACGCCTCAGCGGAAATGGGCCTCATCTCGCCTGGAGGGGAGAACCTCCTGGATTTTCTCCAGAGTCAGGTGCTCACAACTTACGACCGGACCTCAGGGACCTGCTCTGGTGACCTCAGGAAAGACCAGTCCCCATGCGAATTGCTCGCGGGGCCTCTCAGGATTCCTCTCCGTCGTCATGCC
>NW_017200368.1:0-7023 GCF_001704415.2 Capra hircus
TCTGTGGCTTTCCCTCGAGGCTTTCCCACAGGGCTGTCCCACGTGCCACCGTGGTGTGAGTCGGTCCTCAGCTTGAAAGTCGAGGCAGGGCAGGGAAAACAGGTTTCCCTGGAATGTACTGAGACATCTGGGGGGACTCTGGGAACGGTGGCACGACCCTGGAGTTCCTCTTGCCTTTCCTGTAGAGAGCGCCTCCTCTTGAGATGCGACCGGAATGCCAGGAATTCTTTCTCGACCACGCAGGGAAAGGATCCCGCCTCTCGAGCTAGGGGGCGGAAACGGGGATCCTCTGGATGTTGGCGGGACTCTCGAGCTTCCTCTTGAGTGGAGACGGGTATGTCGGGGAACTTCTTGAGTTGCAGCAAGGGTGTGAAGGAGCCTTTGGAAGTTCGAGACGTTAGATGTGATTAGCCTCGAGACGCCTCAGCGGCGGAAATGGGCCTCATCTCGCCTGGAGGGGAGAACCTCCTGGACTTTGTCGAGTTGCGGGAGTTGCTCTTCACTTACGACGGGAACCTCAGGGACCCGTTCTGGGGGCCTCAGGAGGCCAGTCCCATGCGAGTTGCTCGGGGGCCTCTCGGGATTCCTCTCCTGTCGATGCCGGGGCCTAAGACCTTGTGTGGAGTCGGTGCCTGAACCTGAGGATTCCCCTCCAGTGCTGACATGGATCTTGGGGTACTTCTGGAGTCTCCCCAGGGGAGTCAGTCCTTGTCTCGAGTGGGGGCATGCACGTGCGCTTTCCTCTCGAGCAGTAGCAGCAGTGTCACGCTTCCCTTCGGGTGGATCAAGCGATCTGTGTCTTTCCGTCGAGGCTTTCCCACGAGGCTTTCCCACGAGGCTTTCCCACAGGGCTGTCCCACGTGCCACCGTGGTGTGAGTTGATCCTCGGCTTGAAAGTCGAGGCTGTGCAGGGCAAAGTCGTTTCTCTGGAATAGACTGATACATCTGGGAGACTCTGGGAATGGTGGCACGACCCTGGAGTTCCTCTCGCCTTTCCTGTGGAGAGCGCCTCTTCTTGAGATGCGACCGGAACGCCGGGAATTCTTTCCCGATCACGCAGGGAAAGGGATCCCTCCTCTTGAGCTAGGAGGCAGAAATGGGTTTCCTCTGGATGTTGGCGGGACTCTCGTGCTTCCTCTCGAGTGGAGACGGTTAAGTCAGGGAACTTCATGAGTTGCAGCAAGGGTGTGAAGGACCCTTTGGAAGTTCCAGAGGTTAGGTGTGATTAGCCTCGATACGCCTCAGCACAAATGGGCCTCATATCGCCTGGGGGGAATCTCCTGGATTTTCTCGAGTTGCGGCAGTTGCTCTCGACTTACGACGGGGACCTCAGGGACCCACTCTCTTGACCTCAGGAAGGCCAGTCCCCATGCGAGTTGCTCGGGGCCTCTCGGGATTCCTCTCCCGTCAATGCCGGGCCTAAGACCTTGTGTGGAGTCGGTGGCAGACCTGAGGATTCTTCTCCAGTGCTGACATGGATCTTGGGGTACTTCTGGAGTCTCCTCAGCGGAGTCAGTCCTTTTCTCGAGTGGGGGCACGCACGTGCGCTTTCCTCCCGAGCTGTAGCAGCAGTGTCACGCTTCCCTTCCCGTGGATCAAGGGATCAGGGGCTTTTCCCACGAGGCTTTCCCACAGGGATGTTCCACATGCCACCGTGGTGTGACTCGATCCTCGGCTTGAACGTCGAGGCAGTGCAGGGAAAACAGGTTTTCCTGGAATGGACTGAGACATCTGGGGGACTCTGGGAATGGTGGCACGACCCTTGAGTTCCTCTCGCCTATCCTATGGAGAGCACCTCCTCTTGAGTTGCGACGGGAACTCCGGGAATTCTTTCCCGACCACGCAGGGAATGGATCCCTCCTCTCGAGCTAGGAACCGGAAACGGGGCTCCTGTGGATGTGGGCGGGACTCTCGTGCTTCCTCTCGAGTGGAGACAGTATTTCGGGAAAATTCTTGAATTGCAGCCAGGGTGTGAAGAACCCTTTGGAAGTTCCAGAGGTTAGGTGTGGTTAGCATCGAGACACCTCAGCAGAAATGGGCCTCATCTTGCCTGGAGGAGAGAACCTCCAGAATTTTTTCGAGGTTGGGCAGGTGCTCTTGACTTATGACGGGGACCTCAGGGACCCGCTCTGGTGGCCTGAGGAAAGGCCATTCCCCATGCGAGTTGCTCGGGGCCTCTCAGGATTTCCCTCCGTCGATGCCGGGGCCTAAGGACCTTGTGTGGAGTCGGTGCCGGAACCTGAGGATTCTTCTCCAGTGCTGACATGCATCTTGGTTACTTCTGGAGTCTCCCCAGTGAAGTCAGTCCTTGTATCGAGTGGGGGCATGCACAGGCACTCTCCCCCGAGCAGTAGCAGCAGTGTCACGCTTCCCTTCCGGTTGAACAAGGGATCTGTGGCTTTCCCTCGACGCTTTCCCTCGAGACTTTCCGACGAGGCTTTCCACAGGGCTGTCCCACGTGTCACCGTGGTGTGAGTCGATCCTCGGCTTGAAATTCGAGGCAGAGCAGTGAAAACAGGTTTCCCTGGAATGGACTGAGACATCTGGGGTACTCGGGGAATGGTGGCACGACCCCTGGAGTTCCTCTCGCCTTTCCTGTGGAGAGCACCTCCTTTTGAGATGCGAGGTGAATGCCGGGAATTCTTTCCGGACCACACAGGGAAAGGATCCCTCCCTCGAGATAGGAGGCGGAAAAGGGGCTCCTCTGGATCTGGGCGGTACTCTCCTGTTTCCTCTCGAGTGGAGACGGGTATGTCGGGAACTTCTTGAGTTGCAAGTAAGGGTGTGAAGGACCCTTTGGAAGTTCCAGATGTTAGATGTGATTAGCCTCGAGACGCCTCAGCGGAAAATGGGCCTCATCTCGCCTGGAGTGTAGAACCTCCTGGATTTTCCCTAGTTGCGGCAGGTGTTCTCGACTTACGACGGGGACCTCAGGGACCCGCTCTGGTGGCCTCAGAAAAGGCCAGTCCCCATGCGAGTTGCTCGGAGGCCTCTCGGGATTCCTCTCCATCGATGCGGGGCCTAAGACCTTGTGTGGAGTCGGTGCCGAAACCAGAGGATTCCTCTCCAGTGCTGACATGGATCTTGGGGTACTTCTGGAGTCTCCCCAGGGGAGTCAGTCCTCGTCTCGAGTGGGCCATGCACGTGCGCTTTCCTCCCGAGCTGTAGCAGCTGTGTCACTCTTCCGTGGCGTGGATCAAGGGATCTGTGGCTTTCCCTTGAAGCTTTCCCTTTAGGCTTTCCCACGAGGCTTTTCCCACAGGGCTGTCCCACGTGCCACCGTGCTGTGAGTCTATCCTCCGCTTGAAAGTCGATGCAGTTGCAGGGAAAACAGGTTTCCCTGGAATGGACTGAGACATCTGGGGGACTCTGGGAATGGTGGCACGACACTGGAGTTCCTCTCGCCTTTCCTGTGGAGAGCGCCTCCTCTTTAGATGCGACGGAAACGCCGCGGAATTCTTTCCCGAACACGCAGTGAAAGGATCCCTCCTCAAGAGCTAGGAGGCGGAAACGGGTCTCCTCTGGATGTGGGCGGGACTTTCGTTCTTCCTCTCGAGTGGAGACGGGGTATGTCGGGGAACTTCTTTGAGTTGCAGCAAGGGTGTGAAGGACCCTTTGGAAGTTCCAGAGTTTAGGTGTGATTACTCTCGAGACGCCGCAGAGAAAATGGGCCTCATCTAGACTGGAGCAGAGAACCTCTTGGATT
The DNA here is from genome assembly GCF_001704415.2 of Capra hircus. Classification (NCBI taxonomy): domain Eukaryota; kingdom Metazoa; phylum Chordata; class Mammalia; order Artiodactyla; family Bovidae; genus Capra; species Capra hircus. The sequence continues at coordinate 3,707 of NW_017200368.1, forward strand.
TTCTCGAGTTGCGGCAGGTGCTCTCGACATAAGACCGATGACCTCAGGGACAGTGTAGCAGAAGTGTCACGCTTCCCGTCGTGGGAATCAAGGAATCTTTGGCTTTCCCTCGAGGCTTTCCCACGAGGCTTTCCCACAGGGCTGTCCCACGTGCCACCATGGTGTGAGTGGATCCTCGGGCTTCAAAGTCGAGAGCGGTGCAGGGAAAACAGGTTCCTCTGAAATGGACTGAGACATATGGGGGACTCTTCGAATGGTGGCACGACCCTGGAGTACCTCTCGCCTTTCCTATTGAGAGCCCTTGCTCTTGAGATGCCAAGGGAACGCCGAAAAAACTTTCCTGACTAAGCAGGATAGGATCCTTCATCTCGAGCTGCCAGGGCGGAAACGGGGTTCCTCTGAATGTGAGTCTCCCCAGGGGAGTCAGTCCTCGTCTCGAGTGGGGGCATGCACGTGCGCTTTCCTCCCGAGCTGTAGCCGCAGTGTCACGCTTCCCTACGCGTGGATCAAGGGATCTGTGGCTTTCCCTCGAGGCTTTCCCACGAGGCTTTCCACGAGGCTTTCCCACAGGGCTGTTCAACCTCCCATCGCGGTTTGAGTCGATGCTCGGGCTTGAAAGTGGAGGCAGTGCAGGGAAAACAGGTTTCCTTGGAATGGACTGAGACATCTGGGGGACTCTGGGGGAATGGGGGCCTGATACTGGGAGTTCCTCTCGCCTTTACTGTGGAGAGCGCCTCCTCTTGAGATGAGACGGGAATCGTAGGAATTCTTTCAGGACCACGCAGGGAAAGGATCCCTCCTCTCGAGCTAGCAGGCGGAAACGGGGCCACTCTGGATACGGGCGGGGATGCTCGGGTTCCTCTTGAGTGGAGACGGGTATGTCGGGGAACTTCTTTGAGTTGCAGCAAGGGTGTGAAGGACCCTTTGGAAGTTCCAGAGTTTAAGTCTGATTACCCCCTAGTTGTCTCACCCGAAATGGGCCTCATCTCGCCTGGAGGGGAGAACCTCCTGGATTTCTCGACTTGCGGCAGGTTGCTCTCGACTTTACGACGAGGGCCTCAGGGGACCCGCTCTGGTGGCCTCAGGAAAGGCCAGTCCCCATGCGAGTTTCTCCCGGGCCTCTCGGGATTCCTCTCCCGTCGATGCTGGGGCCTAAGACCTTGTGTGGACTCAGTGACGGAACCTGAGGATTCCTCTTCAGTGCCGACATGGATCTTGTGGTACTTCTGGAGTCTCCCCAGGGGAGTCAGTCCTTGTCTCGAGAAGGGGCATGCACGTGCCTCTTTCCTCCCGAGCTGTAGCAGCACTGTCACGCTTCCCTTCGCGTGTATCAAGGGATCTGTGGGCTTTCCCTCGAGGCTTTCCACGAGGCTTTCCCACGAGGCTTTCCCACAGGGCTGTCCCACGTGCCACCGTGGTTTGAGTCGATCCTCGGCTTGAAAGTCGAGGCAGTGCAGGGAAAAAGGGTTTCCCGGGAATGGACTGAGACATCTGGGGGACTCTGGGAATGGTGGCAGGACCCTGGAGTTCCTCTCGCATTTCCTGTGGAGAGCGCCTCCTCTTGAGATGCGAGGGGAACGCCGGGAATTCATTGACGACCACGCAGGGAAAGGATCCCTCCTCTCCAGCTAGGAGGCGGAAACGGGGCTCCTCTGGATGTGGGCGTGACTCTCGTGCTTCCTCTCGAGTGGAGACAGGTATGTCGGGGAACTTCTTGAGTTGCAGCAAGGGTGTGAAGGACCCTTTGGAAGTTCCAGATGTTAGATGTGATTAGTCTCTAGACCCCTCAGCGGAAATGGTCCTCATCTCGCCTGGAGGGGAGAACCTCCTGGATTTTGTCGAGTTGCGGAATGTGCTCTCGACTTACTACAGGGACCTCAGGGACCCGCCCTGGGGGCCTCAGGATAGGCCAGTCCCCATGGAAGTTGCTCGGGGGCGACTCGGGATAACACTCCGTCGATGCCTGAGCCTAAGACCTTGTGTGGAGTCGGTGCCGGAACCTGAGGATTCCTCTCCAGTGCTGACATGGATCTTGGGGTACTTCTGGAGTCTCCCCAGCGGAGTCAGTCCTCGTATCTAGTGGGGGCATGCACGTGCTCTTTCCTCCCGAGCTGTAGCAGCAGTGTCACGATACCCGTCGAGTGGATTAAGGGATCTGTGGCTTTCCTTCGAGGCTTTCCTATGAGTCTTTCCCACGAGGCTTTCCCACAGGGCTGTCCCACGTGCCACCGTGGTGTGAGTCGATCCTCGGCTTGAAAGTCGAGGCAGTGCAGGGAAAACAGATTTCCCTAGAATGTACTGAAACATCTGGGGGACTCTGGAATGGTGGCACGACCCTGGAGTTCCTCTCGCCTTTCCTGTGGAGAGCGCCTCCTCTTGAGATGCGACGGGAACGTCGGGAATTTTTTCCCGACCACGCCGGTAAAGGATCCCTCCTCTCGAGCTAGGAGGCGGAATGGGGCTCCTCTGGATGAAGGCGGGACTCTCCTCATTCCTCTCGAGTGGAGACGGGTATGTCGGGGAACTTCTTGAGTTGCAGCAAGGGTGTGAAGGATCCTTTGGAAGTTCCAGAGGTTAGATGTGATTACCCTCGAGACGCCTCTCTGGAAATGGGCATCATCTCGCTTAGAGGGGAGAACATCCTGGATTTCTCGAGTTGCGCGGCAGGTGCCCTCGACTTACGACGGGGCCAAAGGGACCCGCTCTGGTGGCCTCAGGAAAGGTCAGTCCCCATGCAAGTTGCTTGGGGGCCTCTGGGTATTGCTCTGCCATCGATGCCAGGGCCTAAGACCTTGTGTGGAGTCGGTGCTGGAACCTGAGGATTTCTCTCCAGTGCTGACATGGATCGTGGGTACTTCTGGAGTCTCCCCAGGGGAGTCAGTCCTCGTCTTGAAAGGGGGCATGCACGTGCGCTTTCCTCCCGAGCTGTAGCAGCAGTGTCACGCTTCCCTTCGCATGGATCAAGGATCTGTGGCTTTCCCTCGAGCTTTCCACGAGGCTTTCCCACGAGGCTTTCCTACATGGCTGTCCCACGTGCCACCGGTGGTGAGAGTGGAACCTCGCTCTAAATTCGAGGCAGTGCAGGGAAAACAGGTTTCCCTGGAATGGACTGAGACATCTGGGGGACTCTGGAATGGTGGCACGACCCTGGAGTTCCTCTCGCTTTTCCTGTGGAGAGCGCCTCCTCTTGAGATGTGACGGGAATGCGGGAATTCTTTCCGTACACGCAGGGAAAGGATCCCTACTCTCGAGCTAGGAGCAGAGAAACGGGGCTCCTCTGGATGTGGGCGGGACTCTCGTGCTTCCTCTCGAGTGGA
>NW_017200369.1:0-7022 GCF_001704415.2 Capra hircus
GAACCTGAGGATTCCTTTTGTAGTGCTGACAAGGATCTTGGGTACTTCTCCAGTCTCCCCACGGGAGTCAGTCCTCATCTCGATTTGGGCCTGCACGTGCGCTTTCCTCCGAGCTGTAGCAGCAGTGTCACGCTTCCTTCGCGTGGATCAAGGTATCTGCGGCTTTCCCTCGAGGCTTTCCCACGAGTCTTTTCCACGAGGCTTTCCCACGAGACTTTCCCAAAGGGCTGTCCCACGTGCCACCGTGTTGTGTGTCGATCCTAGGCTAGGCAGTGCAGGAGAAACAGGATTCCATGGAATGGACTGAGACATCTGGGGGCCTCTGGGAATGGGTGCACGAATCTGGAGTTCCTCTCGCCTTTCCTGTGGAGAGCGCCTCCTCTTGAGATGAGATGGGAACTCCGGGAATACTTGACCGACCACCAGTGAAAGGATCCCTCCTCTCGTGCTAGGAGGCAGTAACGGGGCTCCTCTGGATGTGGGCGGACTCTCGGGCTTCCTCTCGAGTGGAGACGGGTGTGTGGGGGAGCTTCTTGAGTTGCAGCAAGGGCGTGAAGGACCCTTTGTAAGTTCCATAGGTTAGGTGTGATTAGCCTGGAGACGCCCTCAGCGGAAATGGGCCTCATCTCGCCTGGAGGGTAGAACCTCCTGGATTTTCTCGAGTTGCGGCAGGTGCCCTCGACTTACGACGGGGACCTCAGGGACCCGCTCTGGTGCCCTCAGGAAAGGCCAGGCCCCATGCGAGTTGCTCTGGGGCCTCGCGGGATTCCTCTCCCGTAGATGCCAGGGCCTAAGACCTTGTGTGGAGTCGGTGCCGGAAGCTGAGGATTCCTCTCCAGTGCTGACATGGATCTTGGGGTACTTCTCGAGTCTCCCCAGGGTGTGTCAGTCTTCGTCTCGAGTGGGGCCATGCACGTGCGCTTTCCTCCCGAGCTGTAGCAGCAGTGTCCCGCTTCCCTTCGCGTGGATCAAGGGATCTGTGGCTTTCCCTCGAGGCTTTCCCACGAGGCTTTCCCACAGGGCTGTCCACGTGCCACTGTGGTGTGAGTCGATCCTCGCTAGAAAGTCGAGGCAGTGCAGGGAAACAGGTTTCCCTGGAATGGACTGAGACATCTGGGGGACTCTGCGAATGGTGGCACGACACTGGAGTTCCTCTCGCCTTTCCTGTGGAGAGCGCCTCCTCTTGAATTGCGACGGGAACTCGGTGAATTCTTTCCAGACAACGCACGGAAAGGATCCACCTCTGGAGCTAAGAGGCAGAAATGGGGCTCCTCTGGATGTGGGTGGGACTCTCGTGCTTCCTCTCGAGTGCAGACGGGTATGTCGGAGAACTTCTTGAGTTGCAGCAAGGGTGTGAAGGACCCTTTGGAAGTTCCAGAGGTTAGGTGTGATTAGCCTCAAGACGCCTCAGCGGAAATGGGCCTCATCTTGCCTGGAGGGGAGAACCTCCTGGATTTTCTCGAGTTGCGGCAGGTGCTCTCGACTTATGACGGGGACCTCAGGGACCCGCTCTGGTGGACTCAGTAAAGGCCAGTCCACATGCGCGTTGCTCAGGGGCCTCTCGGATTCCTCTCCCGTCGATGCTGGGGCATACGACCTTGTGTGAATTCGGTGCCGGAACTTGAGGATTCCTCTCCAGTGCTGACATGGATCTTGGGGTACTTCTGGAGTCTCCCCAGGGGAGTCAGTCGTAGTCTCGAGTGGGGGCATGCACGTGCGATTTCCTCCAGAGCTGTAGCAGCAGTGTCACGCTTCCCTTCGCGTGGATCAAGGGATCTGTGGCTTTCCCTAGAGACTTTTCCCACGAGGCTTTCCCACGGGGCTTTCCCACGAGGCTTTCCCACAGGGCTGTCCCACGTGCCACCGTGGTGTGAGTCGATCCTCGGCTAGAAAGTCAAGGCAGTGCAGGGAAAACAGGTTTTCCTGGAATGGACTGAGACATCTGGGGGACTCTGCGAATGGTGGCACGACCCTTGAGTTCCTCTCGCCTTTCCTGTGGAGAGCGCCTCATCTTGAGATGCGACGGGAACGCCGGGAATTCATTACCAACGACACAGGGAAAGGATCCCTCCTCTCGAGCTACGAGGCGGACACGGGGCTCCTCTGGATGTGAGCGGAGCTCTTGTGCTTCCTCTCGAGTGGAGACGGGTATGTCATGGAAATTCTTGAGTTGTAGCAAGGGTGTGAAGGACCCTTTGGAAGTTCCAGAGATTAGGTGTGATTAGCCTCGAGACGCCTCAGCGAAATGGGCCTCTTCTCGCCTGGAGGGCAGAACCTCCTGGATTTTCTCGAGTTGCAGCAGGTGCGCTCGACTTACAACAGGGACCTCAGGGACCCGCTCTGGTGGCCTCAGGAAAGGCCAGTCCCCATGCGAGTTGCTCGGGGCCGCTCGGGATTCCTCTCCATCGATGCGGGCCCTAAGACCTTGTGTGGAGTCGGTGTCGGAAACTGAGAATTCCTCTGCAGTGCTGACATCGCTCTTGGGGTACTTCTGAAGTCTCCCCAGGGGAGTGAGTCCTCGTCTCCAGTCGGGGTATGCACGTGCCCTTTCCTCCCGAGCTGTAGCAGCAGTGTCACGCTTCCCTTCCCGTGGATCATAGGATCTGTGGCTTTCCCTCGAGGCTTTCCCATGAGGCTTTCCCACGACGCTTTCCCACCAGGCTTTCCGAGGCTTTCCCCCCAGTGATGTCCCACGTGCCACCGCGGTGTCAGTCGATCCTCGGTTTGAAAGTCGAGGCAGTGCCGGGGAAACAGGCTTCCCTGGAATGGACTGAGACATCTGGGGGACTCTGGGAATGGTGACACGACCCTGGAGTTCCTCTCGCCTTTCCTGTGGAGAGCGCCCCCTCTTGATATGTGACGGGAACGCTGAGAATTCTTTTCTGAACACGCAGGAAAGGATCCCTCCTGTCGAGCTAGGAGGCAGAAAAAGGGCTCCTCTGGATGTGGGCGGGACTCTCGTGCTTCCTCTCGAGTGGAGACGGGTATGTCAGGGAACTTCTTGAGTTGCAGCAAGGGTGTGAAGGGCCCTTTGGAAGGTCCAGAGGTTAGGTGTGATTAGCCTCGAGTCGCCTCTGCGGAAATGGGGCTCATCTCGTCTGGAGGGAAGAAACCTCCTGGATTTTCTCGAGTTGTGGCAGGTTCTCTCGACTTATGACGGGGACCTCAGGGACTCGCTCTGGTGGCCTCAGGAAGGCCAGTCCCCATGCGAGTTGCTCGGGGGGCCTCTCGGGATTTCACTCCCGTCGATGCCGGGGCCTAAGGCCTTGTGTGGAGTCGGTGCAGGAACCTGAGGTTTTCCTCTCCTTGCTGACATGGATCTTGGGTACTTCTGGAGTCTCCCCAGGGGAGTCAGTCCTCGTCTGGAGTGGGCGCATGCACATGCGCTTACCTCCCGAGCTGTAGCTGCAGTATCTCGCTTCTCTTCTTGTGGAGTAAGGGATCTGTGGCTTTCCCTCGAGTCTTTCCCACGAGGCTTTCCCACGAGGCTTTCCCAAAGGGCTGTCCCACATGCCACCATTGTTTGAATGGATACTCGGCTTGAGAGCCAAGGCAATGCAGGTAAAACAGGTTTCCGTGAAATGGACTGAGACATGTGGGGGACTCTGGGAATGGTGGCACCACCCTGGAGTTCCTCTCGCCTTTCCTGTGGAGAGCGACTCCTCTTGAGACGCTATGGGAACGCCGGGAATTCTTTCCCGACAACGCAGGGAAAGGATCCCTCCTCTCGAGCTGGAGAAGGAAACGGGGCTCCTCTGGATGTGGGCAGGCCTCTCGTGCTTCCTCTCGAGTGGACCAGGTATGTCAGGGAACTTCTTGAGTTGCAGCAAGGACGTGAAGGACCCTTTGGAAGTTTCAGAGGTTAGGTGTGATTAGCCTCGAGACGTCTCAGCGGAAATGGGCCTCATCTCGCCTGGAGGGGAGAACCTTCTGGATTTTCTCGAGTTGCGGCAGGTGCTCTCGACTTACGACGGGGACCTCAGGGACCCGCTCTTGTGGCCTCAGGAAAGGCCAGTCCCCATGCGTGTTGCTCGTGGGCCTCTCGGGATTCTCTCTCCCGTCGATGCCCGGGCCTAAGACCCTTGTGTGGAGTCAGTGCTGAACCTGAGGATTCCTCTCCAGTGCTGACATGGATCTTGGGGTACTAATGGAGTCTCCCTAGTGGAGGCAGTCCTCGTCTCGAGTGGGGGCATGCACGTGCGATTTCCTCCGAGCTGAAGCAGCAGTGTCACGCTTCCCTTCGCGTGGATCAAGGGATCTGTGTCTTTCCCTCGAGGCTTTCCCCACGAGGCTTTTCCCACGAGGGCCTTCCCAGGGCTGTGCCACGTGCCACCGTGGTGTGAGTCGATCCTCGGCTTGAAAGTCGAGGCAGTGCAGGGAAAACAGGTTTCCCTGGAATGGAATGAGACATCTGGGGGACTCTGGGAATGTTGCCACGACCCTGGAGTTCCTCTCGCCTTTTCTGTGGAGAGCGCCTCCTCTTGAGATGCGATGGGAACGCCGGGAATTCTTTCCCGACCACGCAGGTAAGGATCCCTCCTCTCGAACTAGGAGGCGAAATCGGGGCTCCTCTGTATGTGGGCGGGACTCTCGTGCTTCCTCTCCACTGGAGACGGGTATGTCGGGGAGCTTCTTGAGTTGCAGCAAGGGTGTGAAGGACCCTTTGGAAGTTCCACAGGTTAGGTGTGATTAGCCTGGATATGGCTCAGCGGAAATGGGCCTCATCTCGCCTGGAGGGAAGAACAAACTGGATTTTCTCCAGTTGAGGCAGGTGCTCACAACTTACGACCGGGACCTCAGGGACCTGCTCTGGTGGCCTCAGGAAAGACCAGTCCCCATGCGAATTGCTCGGGGGCCACTCGGGGTTCTCTCCCGTCGATGCCGAGTCCTAAGACCTTGTGTTGAGATGGTGCCAGAACCTGAGGATTTCTCTCCAGTGCTGACATGGATCTTGGGTACTTCTGGAGTCTCCCCAGGGGAGTCAGTCCTTGTCTCGAGTGGGGACATGCACGTGTGCTTTCCTCCCGAGATGTAGCAGCAGTGTCATGCTTCCCTTCGCGTGGATCAATGGATCTGTGCTTTCCCTCGAGGCTTTCCCAAGAGGATTTCCCACGAGGCTTTCCCATAGGGCTATCCCACGTGCCACCGTGGTTTGAGTCGATCCTCGCCGTGAAATTCGAGGCAGTGCAGGGAAAACAGTTTCCTCTGGAATGGACTGAGACATCTGGGTGACTCTGTGAATGGGGCTCGACCCTGGAGTTCCTCTCCCCTTTCCTGTGGAGAGCGCTTCCCCTTGAAATGCGAGCGGAATGGCGTGTATTATTTCCTGACCAAGCAGGGAAAAGGATCCCTCATCTCGAGCTTCGATACCAAAACGGCGTCTCCTCTGGATGTGGGCGGGACCCTCGTGCTTCCTCTCGAGTGGCGACGGGTATGTCGGGGAACTTCTTGAGTTGCAGCAAGGACCCTTTTGAATTTCCAGAATTTAGGTGTGATGAGCCTCAGATGCCTCAGAGGAAATGGGCCTTATCTCGCCTGGAGGGAGAACCTCCTGGATTTTCCAGAGTTGGGCAGGGTCTCTCGAGTTACGACAGGGACCTCAGGGACCCGCTCTGGTGGCCTCAGGAAAGGCCAGTGCCCATGGGAGTTGCAAGGGCGCCTTTCGGGATTCCTCTCCGGTCGATGTCGGGGCCTAAGACCTTTTGTGGAGTCGGGGCTGGAACCGGAGGATTCCTCTTCAGTGCTGACATGGATCTTGGCTTACTTCTGGAGTTTCCCCTGGGGAGTCTGTGCTCATCTCATGTGGGGGCATGCACGTGAGCTCTCCTCAGGAACTGTAGCAGCAGTGTCACACTTCCCGTCGCGTGGATCAAGGGATCTGTGGCTTTCCCTCGAGGCTTTCCAACGAGGCTTTCCCACAGGGCTGACCACGTTCCATGGTGTAGTGAGTGGATCCTCGGCGTGAAAGTAGAGTCAGTGCAGGGAAAGCAAGTTCCTCTGGAATGGAGTGACATCTGGGGGTCCCTTGGAATTGTGGCACGACACTGGGGTTTCTCTCGCTTTTCCTGTTGAGAGCGCCTCCTCTTGAGATGCGGCGGGAACGGCGGGAATCCTTTCCCGATGAAGCAGTGAAAGGATCCCTCATTTCGACCTACGAGGCGGAAATGGGGCTCCTCTGGATGTGGGCGGACCCCCGTGCTTCCTCTCGAGTGAAGACGGGTTTGTCGGGGAACTTCTTGAGTTGCAGCAAGGGTGTGAAGGACCCTTTGGAAGTTCCACAGGTTAGGTGTGATTAGCCTCGAGACACCTCAGCGGAAATGGGCCTCATCTCGCCTGGAGGGGAGAACCTCCTGGATTTTTTACCGAGTTGTGGTAGGTGCTCTCGAGTTACGACGGGGACCTCAGGGATCGCTCTGGTGGCCTCAGGAAAGGCCAGTCCCCATGCGAGTTACCATGGGGCCTATAGGGATTCCTCTCCCATCGATGCCGGTGCCTAAGACCTTGTGTGGAGTCGGGGCCAGACCCTGAGGATGCCTCTCCAGTGCTGACATGAAATCTTTCCATACTTCTGGAGTCTCACCATGGGAGTCAGTCCTCATCTCGTGTGGGGGCATACACCTGCGATTTCCTCACAAGCTGTAGCAGCAGTGTCACGCTTGCGACATGTGGTTCAAGGGATCAGTCGCTTTGCATCGAGGCTTTCCCACGAGGCTTTTCGAACAGGGCTGTCCCACATGTCACGGTGGTGTGAGTCTATCCTCGGCGTGAACGTCGAGGCAGTGAAGGGAAAGCAGGTTCTTCTGGAATGGACGGAGACATCTGGGGGACTCTTGGAATGCTGGCAAGGCCCTGGAGTTCCTCTCGCCTTTCCTGTGGAGAGTGCCTCCTCTTGAGATGCGACGGGAAGCCCGGGAATTCTTTCCCGACGACGAAGGAAAGGATCCCTTTCTCGAGCTACGAGGCGGAAACGGGGCTCCGCTGGATGTGGGGGGACCCTCGTCCTTTCCTCTCGAGTGAGATGG
>NW_017200370.1:0-19379 GCF_001704415.2 Capra hircus
TACACAGGCAATGAACCCGGTACAGCACCACCTGAGCCCCCCATCACCACCAATAAAAAGGACTGTGGGCAGAGGTAAGTGAAACAGGTGGGAGAGTGACACCCTGGCCAGTCCTGGTGGGAAGCCATTATGGCTCCAAGGGCATGAAGAGCAACGAGGGGGATGGGCTTAGTTAGGACTGAAACCTCACAGGAGGGGCCGGAAGTAGAGATTGAAATCAGCAAGGACAGAAAATCCCTGCGAATTGTAGGGAAGGAACGGTGTTACAACTTCTCTGCCTGCCCCTGGCTGAACATAACAGGATGCCAGCATGGGGTATGCAAAGGAGCCTGGATTCTACCCTGATGGGCCAACCTCTGGGCACAAAGCAGGGCGGAGAAGGGCAGAGAAGGTCTGGGGCCTCCGTGGAGACCACAGAGGACACACCCAGGACAGGGTAGAAATGCATACCCTAGGAGTTGTGATTATGAAGGACGGTCGACTTTTCCCTTCTTCCTTTTATGCAATTAAGTCTTTTTACAATGAACATGTGTTGTCTCTATTACCAAGGGAAAAAATAGGATTTTTCATTTAACACTCTGACCTTCTAGAAATCCATGTGGCAAACACAAAAGAAAGGAAAAACTGAAAGGCATATTTCATGAGTAGTGATCTGGACTTTTGAAATCTCCTTCAAATGGTTTCAATCTCTAACTTGTAAAGTCAAAGTCACGCCTAGCCATTCATGTATTCATGCACTCACTGATGTATTCATTCAGCAAATATGTCCCATGCTGGACCCAGGCAGACACAGCCCCAGATGCACAAAGCCTAACCTCTGGCAGAGAAATGGAACATGAATCTACATGCCAGGGGGCGATGGTCCCCAGGTGACAGATGAGAGGGAACTGTGGGAAACATGTAGGGGTGCCCAGCACCCAATGTGTCCTCTTCCCTGGCCCAGAGGGGGGACACGGAGGGCTTTTACCCCACCATCGCATTAGGTAGTATCACTAATTTCCTCCAGGAAGGCCAAGGGCACAAAACAAGTCAGTGCCTCCACTTCTATTGGGCTAACTGTCCATACTCAGACTGGATATATGCAACATGACAATGAATTTAGGTAAAACTCACTTTAAGTATTAACAAATAACCTAAGTGGTTAGCGGGGGAGGGAAGAGGAGATAAATTGGGAGACTGGGATTAACAGATACACACTGTGCTGTGCTCTGCTTAGTCGCTCAGTCGTGTCCGACTCTTTGCGACCCCACGGACTGTAGCCCGCCAGGCTCCTCTGTCCACGGGGATTCTCCAGGCAAGAATACTGGAGTGGGTGGTTGCCAGGCCTCTGCCAGGGAATCTTCCCAACCCAGGGACCAAACCCCTCCTCATCCTCCTTTCTTCTATTGTCTGAGCCTCCAGGGAAGCCCAACAGATGCACACTACTATATATTAAATAGGTAAACCACAAGGACCTACTGTATTGCCCAGAGAACTGTATGCAATATCTTGTAATAACCCATTAATACAATGGAAAATAATCTGGAAAAAATGTATATATATATATATATATATGTACAACAGAATCACTTTGCTCTACACTTGAAACTAACACAGCACAGCATTGTAAATGAAGTATATTTCAATATAAACAATGTTTTTTTTAGATCTTTTTTATTTTTGATTTTTACTTATTTATTTTTTAATGTACCATTGTATTAGTTTTATTTTATTATTTTTTTTCATTTACCATATCTCCACCTTTTATTTATTTATTTATTTATTTATTTTTACTGTATTGGTTTTGCCATACATTGACATTAATCCACCACAGGTGTACATGAGTTCCCAACCCTGAACCCCCCTCCCACCATCCTTCCCATATCATCTCTCTGGGTCATCCCAGTGCACCAGCCCCAAGCATCCTGTATCCTGTATTGAACCTAGACTAGCGATTCGTTTCTTACATGATAGTATACCTGTTTCAATGCCATTCTCCCAAATCATCCCACCCTCTCCCTCTCCCACAGAGTCCAAAAGTCTGTTCTTTACATCTGTGTCTCTTTTGCTGTCTCGCATACAGGATCATTACATCTTTCTAAATTCCATATATATGTTAGTATACTATATTGGTGTTTTTCTTTCTGGCATACTTCACTGTATAATCGGCTCCAGTTAAACAATGTTTTAATGAAACATCAACAAATTAAGTGGGAATTTTATAAACATGATGCCAAGCTGCTGACCCCCATGAGTGGGCTATTTCCTGGTTTCATTAGATATAAGCTCACCCTATTTCTGTACTTTGGCTCTGCAACCCCACCCAGGATACAGTTCTCTGCTCCACTGGGCCTGATGTTTAAAGGGTCATCATGGAGAAGGCAATGGCACCCCACTCCAGTTCTCTTGCCTGGAAAATCCCATGGACGGAGGAGCCTGGTGGGCTGCAGTCAATGGGGTCGTGAAGAGTCGGACACGACTGAACGACTTCACTTTCACTTTTCACTTTCATGCATTGGAGAAGGAAACGGCAACCCACTCCAGTGCTCTTGCCTGGAGAATCCCAGGGATAGGGGAGCCTGGTGGGCTGCCGTATATGGGGCCGCACAGAGTCGGACACGACTGAAGCAACTTAGCAGCAGCAGCAGCATGGTATTGGCCTTGGTTTGTCTCTTTATTAGCAGCTCTATATTCTCAAATCTGGGAACTCTTTTTAAACTCCCCCCAATTTGGCAGACTCATAGAGAATAGTGGTTGCATGTTAAGTATTTCTTGATTGAGAAAATATATAATGACAAAAGTCTATAATGAATTTAGGTATGTTTTCAAGCAAATAAATGTACATTTTATTAATTATAACCATGTTCATATATTTTAAAAATAAGAGCTCACATGAGTGGAAGGTGTGAATTATTCAGACACACCAGCGCTGGCCTTCATCTGCCAAGCCCCTTCTTCTGCCAAGTCCACAAACCTGGAGGTTTTGGGGCACTTTCGTCCTCCATTCTTCAGCTTCTTTATCCCCGGCACCGCAAAAGAGAGTCTGCTGAAACAGTGAGGTTCATCTGGGGCTGGGGACTTTTGATCAGCCTGAGACATTCTTTATTAAAATTTGATGTCATGGGAGGGGTGCCATTAAATTGCATTTTTAGTTAAGAAAGTCAGTGCAATGGCAAATGGAAGGAAGGATCAGGGTGGAAAAAGAGTGATGTTCTTCCACTTCAAAGAAACAGAAGCCAATTCTGAGCTTAAAAAACTCTTTTAAGGAGACTTTCCTAGTGGTCAGTGGTTAAGAATCTGTCTTCTAATGCAGGGGACACGAGTTCGACTCTAGCTCGGAGAACTAAGATCCTACATGCTGTGGACAACTAAGCCCAGCGAGCCCAGCAAGCACTCCTGAGCCTGTGCACACAAGTAGAGTCCATGTGCCCCAACATAAGATCCTACATGATGCAACAAAGACCCATGTGCTGCAACTAAGATCCCATGCAGCCAAATGAATAAATTTTTTAAAAAAAATTAAAGATAATCGATAAGAATCAAGCCTATCATTCAGCATTTATATCCAGTGATGAAGCTTTATCCCCACTCTGGATGTCAACCTCTTTCCTCCTAACTAGTGTCTATCCAGGCCAACTATAAATTCTCAAGCTAGTTAAATACAATCATGTGCTAGAAAAATAATGAACTCCTTTATCACTGGAGATTGGAAATCCCTAACTAGACTAAGCACAAAACATTAATCCATTAAGTGTCTTCGTTTAGAGATGACGAGAACTTGAGTGACTTCCTAGTAGTCTTATTGTAGGACTTCAGAGGTGTTGGTACCTGGATGTGAAGTAAGATGAGCAAACAAGGGTTTCTGATGGGCCATTCTGTCCCAAAAGAACTGGATACTTGAAGTGTTGGGCACCCCAATAATTTAATTCAGGATGAAATGCAAACCACTGTTTGTTTTTTGGTACAGCCCTTGCATTTTGTTAAGTAAAAGGCTCGAATAACAGTCAAGACCATAATAAGTGGGCTTGGAGGCCACAAGGAAGAAGCAGGGAGAGTGGCTGGCTCTTCCTAGCATGACCTCTGCACCATCCTGGAGAGGGTTGAATGGTCCCCCAGCGAGGATGACCTGTCTCCCTGCCCGAACAACCTCAGACACCATTTCCATTTATCTTTTCATCTCAAAGCCAGCAAGACTCGTGAATAATTTTCTTTGTCCATTCTGTTGGTTTGGAGATGTTGGTAAGAGATCAAGTGAATTGTAAGGCAGCTGAGGTCAGGCCCTTTTCTGAAAGATATCCCAGAACATATTTGTAACATGAGTTCTTAACTCCAAAAGTTAAAGTTACTTGAGTTTGATATTGTTATTGAACGTCATAAATGGAAATCATAAAGGTAACTCTTGCTGCTGCTGCTGGCTGCTGCTAAGTTGCTTCAGTCGTGTCCAACTCTGTGCGACCCCATAGATGGCAGCCCACTAGGCTCCTCTGTCCCTGGGATTCTCCAGGCAAGAACACTGGAGTGGGTTGCCATTTCCTTCTCCAATGCATGAAACTGAAAAGTGAAAGTGAAGTAGCTCAGTCGTGTCTGACTCTTAGCGACCCCAGGGACTGCAGCCTACAAGGCTTCTCCGTCCATGGGATTTTCCAGGCAAGAGTACTGGAGTGGGGTGCCATTGCCTTAACTTTTAGGTGAAGGGAATTAAAAGATACAAACTTCCAGTTGTGAAATAAATTAGTCTTGGGGACGTAATGTACAACATGGCAACTATAGTTGATAATACTAATACTGAATATTTGGAAGTTGTTAAGAGTGTAAATCTTGAAATCTCATTGCAAGAAAAAAAAATTCTGTAACTATGTGTGATAACAGATGTTAACTAGACTTACTGTGATCATTTCATAATATATGCAAATATAAAATCATTATATATTTGAATGAAATACATAACGAATACCAAATCAGTTATACATTATATCTGAAATGAATAAAATTTTGCATGTCAATTATACTTTAATTTTTTTTAAAAAGGTAACTTTCTATAACCTCATTAATGAATAAAAGCTCTAATAACTCAAGGGTATATAATAATAGTAACATTGGTCTGATCTGAAAATGAACTCATAACTTTTAAAGCAGAGCTTCAGCTTTTAAATTACACATTGATCTAGATAAACGTATCTATTAAACTGTGTCCTGAAATCTGATGGTTTTCCTGGTGCCTCAGACAATAATCAGCCTTCAATACTGGAGACCTGGGTTCGATCCCTGGGCCAGGAATATCCCCTGGAAAAGGGAATAGCAACCCACTCCAGTATTCTTTCCTGGAAAAATCCATGGGCAGAGGAGCCTGGTGGGCTACAGTCCATGGGATCTGACACCATCTACAGTCTAAGAGTCAGACACAACTGAGCAACTAACACTTTCACTTTCACAAAGTATCTGATGTGGAAGGATGTGGCCACACCACCTGGATTGACAGTGAAACTCTTGCTCCAGAAGAAAAACTGGCTCCCTGGGATAATGCACTAAGTTGAAGAGAAACATGGATAAATCTCAGTTGTCTGATGAGCAAAGATTTAGTTAACTCACCAGGAAATGAACACATGTTTGGCGTATGAAACATAGCTAAAGTTTCATTTTCTCTTTCATCACTCCATTTGGTCCTTTGCATCAGGTGAGTAACTGCCTAGTTGACTTGGTCACTGCTTCTGCCATGTAATGGCTGCAATTCTTCATAGGGATACAGCAACATCAGTGGCTCCTGAATCTGGATGGACAGTGACTTCACACTGTTATGTATGAAAACTCATGTTCCACTCCTGACTCCCACTAGTGCTTGTTACACTGGGAAATGGGTCCCAGATTTCAGCTATTTGTAAGGCCTCCCCAGACAGCCATTTGGCTTTTTGGCATTTCTTGCTCAAGGAGGAATGAAGCCTCTTAAGGGAAAGTCTGTGGAACATAAAATTAAAGTGCTTTGGAGTCCCGGCTATACTTCAAGGTATGGCCAAGATGGGGAAAGAGTTGGATAGATTCCTGGATAATGGAACTTGTAAGTATGTTAATACATTGGGGAATTGTTTCTAAATGTCATCCAGTAATGCAGCCCTTGCCTCCAACCGTCAAGACAGTAAGTACCAGCATCTCCATGTAACTGAATGCAGAGCCAACAACGTACTCGAATTCTCAACATAACTGCCAAGGACGCTGAATGTGCATGCAAGTGCTTCAGTAAATCCTTCTAGAACAGTCTATCCTCTGAAGTCCAAGCCAAAGACAAAACCTGTTCCCAGACCTAGCAGAGGTTTTAGAAACTACATGACTATTCACCAAGGAGACATTGAGTACATTTGCCGGCATGTGAAATAATTGTGATGGAAAGGAATCAATTACAGACCCATCTGCAGGCCATTAATATGATCTGTTGAAAAAGGAGGCCAGATTCACCAAGTCAACCCGAAAGTCTAAAATAGGTCTAACGTGAGCCTGGCCCAGTGCACATGAAGCAATAAAAAGATGCCTACATCTGCTAGGTCAGGGTCCCTTGCGCCTCCTCACGCTTTACTACTTATCCTCGGGGGTCATTGAGAATGGAGGCATTTACTTTCTTTCCAGAAAAAGAGAAAGCATTCCATGATGATCACTATGGCCAAAAATATCATCCTGTGCTGGTGCAGGAGAATAAACAGAGTTTGTTTTCTTATAACATAAATCCTACATGTTCCAAAGATCTCTAAAGAGTTGTATCTTTTTTTAAATTTTTTATTGGACTATAGTTGCTTTACAATGTTCTGTTAGTTTCTCCTGTAGAGCAAAGTGTCAGCTATACTTATACATTTTGTTGCTGTTGTTATTTTCTAATTTTTTCTAATTGGTGGAAAATTGCTTTACAATGTTCTCTCGGTTTCTGCTGTACAACAATGCAAATCAGCCATAATTATACATATATCACGTCCCTCTTAAGCCTCCCTCTCTCCCCTATCCCATCCCTCTAGGTCATCACAGAGCTCCAGACTGGGCTCCCTGGATCATATACCAGCTTTCTCACCAGCCATCTATTTTACGCATGGTAGTTTAAGTGAGAAATAGATTTAAGGGACTAGATCTGATAGAGTGCCTGATGAACTATGGATGGAGGTTCGTGACATTGTACAGGAGACAGGAATCAAGACAATCCCCGTGGGAAAAAAAAGCAAAAAAGCAAAATGGCTGTCCGGGGAGGCCTTACACTTAGCTGTGAAAAGAAGAGAAGCAAAAAGCAAAGGAGAAAAACAAAGATATAAGCATCTGAATGCAGAGTTCCAAAGAATAGCAAGGAGAGATAAGAAAGCCTTCCTCAGTGATCAATGCAAAGAAATAGAGGAAAACAATAGAATGGGAAAGGACTAGAGATCTCTTCAAGAAAATTAGAGATTACAAGGGAACATTTCATGCAAAGATGGGCTTGATAAAGGACAGAGAATGGTATGGACCTAACAGAAGCAGAAGATATTAAGCAGAGGTGGCAAGAATACACAAAGAACTGTGAAAAAAGATCTTCATAACCCAGATAACCCATGAGGTGTGATCACGCCCACTCACCTAGAGCCAGACATCCTGGAATGTGAAGTCAAGTGGGCCTTAGAAAGCATCACTATGAACAAAGCTAGTGGAGGTGATGGAATTCCAGTTGAGCTGTTTCAAATCCTGAAAGATGATGCTGTGAAAGTGCTGCACTCAATATGCCAGCAAATTTGGAAAACTCAGCAGTGGCCACAGGACTGGAAAAGGTCAGTTTTCATTCCAATCCCAAAGAAAGGCAATGCCAAAGAATGCTCAAACTACCGCACAATTGCACTCATCTCACATCATCTCACACGCTAGTAAAGTAATGCTCAAAATTCTCCAAGCCAGGCTTCAGCAATACATGAACGTGAACTCCCTGATGTTCAAGCTGGTTTTAGAAAAGGCAGAGGAACCAGAGATCAAATTGCCAACATCCGCTGGATCATGGAAAAAGCAAGAGAGTTCCAGAAAAACATCTATTTCTGCTTTATTGACTATGCCAAAGCCTTTGACTGTGTGGATCACAATAAACTGTGGAAAATTCTGAAAGAGATGGGAATACCAGACACCTGACCTGCCTCTTGAGAAACTGTATGCAGGTCAGGAAGCAACAGTTAGAACTGGACATGGAACAACAGACTGGTTCCAAATAGGAAAAGGAGTACGTCAAGGCTGTATATTGTCACCTGCTTATTTAACTTATATGCAGAGTACATCATGAGAAACGCTGGGCTGGAAGAAACACAAGCTGGAATCAAGATTGCAGGGAGAAATATCAATAACCTCAGATATGCAGATGACACCACCCTTATGGCAGAAAGTGAAGAGGAACTAAAAAGCCTGATGAAAGTGAAAGAGGAGAGTGAAAAAGTTGGCTTAAAGCTCAACATTCAGAAAACGAAGATCATGGCATCTGGTCCCATCACTTCATGGGAAATAGATGGGAAACAGTGGAAACAGTGTCAGACTTTATTTTGGGGGGCTCCAAAATCACTGCAGATGGTGACTGCAGCCATGAAATTAAAAGACGCTTACTCTTGGAAGGAAAGTTATGACCAACCTAGATAGCATATTAAAAAGCAGAGACATTACTTTGCCAACAAAAGGTCCGTCTAGTCAAGGCTATGGTTTTTCCAGTGGTCATGTATGGATGTGAGAGTTGGACTGTGAAGAAAGCTGAGCGCCAAAATTGATGCTTTTGAACTGTGGTGTTGGAGAAGACTCTTGAGAGTCCCTTGGACTGCAAGGAGATCCAACCAGTCCATTCTAAAGGAGATCAGCCCCTGGGTTTCTTTGGAAGGAATGATGCTAAAGCTGAAACTCCAGTACTTTGGCCACCTCATGAAGAGTTGACTCATTGGAAAAGACTCTGATGCTGGGAGGGATTGGGGGCAGGAGGAGAAGGGGACGACAGAGGATGAGATGGCTGGATGGCATCACTGACTCGATGGACATGAGTTTGAGTGAACTCTGGGAGTTGGTGATGGACAGGAGGCCTGGCGTGCTGCGATTCATGGGTCTCAAAGAGTCGGACACGACTGAGCGACTGAACTGACTGTGTCTCAGCAGTAAAGAATTGCCTGTAAGGCAGGATTTGAATCAAGAAAGAGGGCATGGCCACCCACTCCAGTATTTGCCTGGAGAACCGCACCCTGGAAGGCTCCAGTCCATTTTAGAGGCAAACAAGCATGCAGGTGCAGATGTGGACGCTCCTTTTCTGCTTGACCCAATCCTTTTTGTGTAAAGTCCATTCCTGTATCTGAGGGCAAATAGGTCCATCATTCTTTCTAGAATATGAATAAGATTCCCACATAGGGAAAAAGTGGAAAGTGAATCAAGAGATGTGAAATTACAGAACCTGAGGAGCATGGCAATGATATTGTACATAGATGGATTTTTTAAATAAACAATTAATTATCTGTGCCCTGCCAAATCTTGGTTTGAGAAAAAAGTAGATTACTTGCATTGTAAATATTTTTCTTATATATACAATCTGAAATTGTTAATGAAGAGCTTCTCAGAGGGTCCATCTTGGTCAGGAACAAAGGTGTAATTATTAATTTTTTAAAAATTTGCTGAATTGTTGTTCCTGTGAAACACAAAGGAGATGAAACGCCACTGAATGCCCTAAGTAAGTGTATAATTCAGGAAATCTAGAAAGGAATGGTATTAATGAACTCCAGAGAACTTTCCTAAATGAACAGAAAGGAGTCTGCAGCCTGCATGTTTAGGGAACAAATGATGGATGAATACTCCATGCAACGATAAGTGTCTCTCCTTACAGTTCTTTCTTCACTGTCTTCAGTTCAGTCGCTCAGTCGTGTCTCGACTCTTGGACCCCATGAATGCCAGCATGCCAGGCCTCCCTGTCCATCACCAACTCCCAGAGTTCACTCAAACTCAGTCCCATTGAGTCCAGTGATGCCATCCAGCCATCTCATCCTCTGTCGTCCCTTCTCCTCCTGCCCCCAATCCCTCCCAGCATCAGAGTCTTTTCAAATGAGTCAACTCTTCGCATGAGGTGGCCAAAGTACTGGGAGCTTCAGCTTTAGCATCAGTTCCTTCCAAAGAACACCCAAGGGCTGATCTCCTTCAGAATGGACTGGTTGGATCTCCTTGCAGTCCAAGGGACTCTCAAGGAGTCTTCTCCAACACCACAGTTCAAAAGCATCAATTCTTTGGCAGCTCAGCTTTCTTCACAGTCCAACTCTCACATCCATACATGACTACTGGAAAAACCATAGCCTTGACTAGATGGACCTTTGTGGGCAAAGTAATGTCTCTGCTTTTGAATATGCTATCTAGGTTGGTCATAACTTTCTTCCAAGGAGTAAGCGTCTTTTAATTTCATGACTGCAGTCACCATCTGCAGTGATTTTGGAGCCCCCAAAAATAAAGTCTGAACACTGTTTCCACTGTTTCCCCATCTATTTCCCATGAAGTGATGGGACCGATGCCATGATCTTCGTTTTCTGAATGTTGAGCTTTAAGCCAACTTTTTCACTCTCCTCTTTCACTTTCATCAAGAGGCTTTTAGTTCCTCTTCACTTTCTGCCATAAGGGTGGTGTCATCTGCATATCTGAGGTTACTGATATTTCTCCCTGCAATCTTGATTCCAGCTTGTGCTTCTTCCAGCCCCAGTCGTTTCTCATGATGTACTCTGCATAGAAGTTAAATAAGCAGCGGTGACAATATACAGCCTTGACGTACTCCTTTTCCTATTTGGAACCAGTCTGTTGTTCCATGTCCAGTTCTAACTGTTGACTTCCTGACCTGCATACAGGTTTCTCAAGAGGGCAGGTCAGGTGGTCTGGTATTCCCATCTCTTTCAGAATTTTCCACAGTTTATTGTGATCCACACAGTCAAAGGCTTTGGCATAGTCAATAAAGCAGAAATAGATGTTTTTCTGGAACTCTCTTGCTTTTCCATGATCCAGCGGATGTTGGCATTTGATCTCTGGTTCCTCTGCCTTTTCTAAAACCAGCTTGAACATCAGGGTTTCACGGTTCATGTATTGCTGAAGCCTGGCTTGGAGAATTTTGAGCATTACTTTACTAGCTGTGAGATGAGTGAATTGTGTGGTAGTTTGAGCATTCTTTGGCATTGCCTTTCTTTGGATTGGAATGAAAACTGACCTTTTCCAGTCCTGTGGCCACTGCTGAGTTTTCCAAATTTGCTGGCATATTGAGTGCAGCACTTTCACAGCATCATCTTTCAGGATTTGAAACAGCTCAACTGGAATTCCATCACCTCCACTAGCTTTGTTCATAGTGATGCTTTCTAAGGCCCACTTGACTTCACATTCCAGGATGTCTGGCTCTAGGTGAGTGATCACACCATCATGATTATCTGGGTCGTGAAGATCTTTTTTGTACAGTTCTTTTGTGTATTCTTGCCACCTCTTCTTAATATCTTCCTGCTTCTGTTAGGTCCATACCATTTCTGTCCTTTATTGAGCCCATCTTTGCATGAAATGTTCCCTTGGTATCTCTAATTTTCTTGAAGAGATCTCTAGTCTTTCCATTCTGTTGTTTTCCTCTATTTCTTTGCATTGATCACTGAGGAAGGCTTTCTTATCTCTCCTTGGCTATTCTTTGGAACTCTGCATTCAGATGCTTATATCTTTCCTTTTCTCTTTGCTTTTTGCTTCTCTCTTTTCACAGCTATTAAGTGTAAGGCCTCCCCGGACAGCCATTTGCTTTTTTGCTTTTTTTTTCCCACTGGGGATTGTCTTTGATTTCCTGTCTCCTGTACAAATGTCCGAACCTCATCCATAGTTCATCAGGCAGAACTCTATCAGATCTTAGTCCCTTAAATCTATTTCTCACTTAAACTTACCATGCGTAAAATAGATGCTGGTGAGAAAGCTGGTATATGATCCAGGCAGGAAATAAAGTCCCAGTCTGGAAGCTCTGTGATGACTAGAGGGTAGGCGATAGGGGAGATGAGGGAGTGTTAAGAGGGACTGTGATATATGATAATATTATGGCTGGATTTGCGATTGTTGTACAGAGAAACCGACAGAACATTGTAAGCAATTTCTCCACCAATTTTTAGAAATAATATTAGAAAAATAACAACAGCAACAAAATGGTATAAGTATAGCTGACACTTTGCTCTACAGGAGAAACTAACAGAAACATTGTAAAGCAAAACTATTAGTCCAATAAAAAATTTAAAAAAGATACAACTCTTTAGAGATCTTATGGAACATGCTAGGATTTATGTTATAAGAAAACAAACTCTGTTTATTTCTCCTGCACCAGCACAGGATGATATTTTGCGCCCATAAAGCTGATCATCATGGAATGCTTTCTCTTTTCTTGGAAAGAAAGATAAATGCCTCCATTCTCAATGACCCCGAGGATAAGTAGTAAGCCGGTGAGGGGCGCAAAGGGACCCTGACCTAGCAGATGTAGCATCTTTTTTTGCTTCATGTGCACTGGGCCAGGCTCACTTTAGACTATTTTAGACTTTCGGGTTGACTTTGATGTGAATCTGGCCTCCTTTTTCAACAGATCATATTATGATGGCCTGCAGATGGGTCTGCTAATTAGATTCTTTCATCACAATTATTTCCACATGCCGCAAATGTACTCATGTCTCTCTTGTGTGAATAGTCATGTAGTTTCTAAAACCGTTGCTAGGTCTGGGAACAGGTTTTTGTCTTTTGGCTTGGACTTTCAGAGCGATTAGACTGTTCTAGAAGGATTTTACTGATATGCACTTGCCATGCACATTCAGCCTTCCTTGGCCAGTTATTTTGCAGTAATTCGAGTTACCGTTGTTGGCTTCATTGCATTCAGTTACATGGAGCATTGCTGGTACTTACTGTCTTGACGGCTTGGAGGCAAGAGGCTGCATTACCTGGATGACATTTGAGAAACAATTCCCCAATGTATTAACATACGTTTACAAGTTTCCATTATCCAGGATCTATCAACTCTTTCCCCATCTTGGCCATACCTTGAATTGTATAGCCGCGGACTCCCAAAGCACTTTTAATTTTATGTTCCACAGACTTTTCCCTTAAGAGGCTTCCTTCATTCCTCTTTGAGCAAGAAATGCCAAAAATGCCAAATGGCTGTCTGGCGGAGCCTTACAAATTAGGCTAAATTCTGGGACCCATTTTTCCCAGTGTAACAAGCACTAGTGGGAGTCAGGAGTGGACATGGAGTTTTCATAACATCAACAGTGGTGAGTCACTGTCCATCCAGTCTTCAGGAGCCACTGATGTTGCTGTATCCCCTATGAAGAATTCGCAGCCAGTACATTGGCAGAAGCAGTGACGAAGCAACTAGGCCAGTTACTCCACCTGATGCAAAGGACAAATGGAAGGTTGATGAAAGAGAAAATGAAAACTTTAGCTATGTTCATTACGCCAAACATGTGTTCATTCTGGTGAGTTAACTAAATCTTTGCCTCATCAGACAATCTAGTTTATCCATTGTTTCTCTTCAACTTAAGTGCCATTATCGCAGGTAGCCAGTTTTTCTTCTTGGAGCAAGGTTTCACTGTCCAATTCCAGGGGTTGGTGTGGCCACATCCTTTCCACCATCAGTACTTTGTGAAAGTGAAAGTGTTAGTTTGCTCAGTTGTGGTCTGACTCTTAGACTTGTAGATGGTGTCAGCATCCCATGGACTGTATGCCCACCAGGCTCCTCTGCCATGGATTTTCAGGAAAGAATAATGGAGTGGGTTGCTATTCCCTTTTCCAGGGGATACTTCCTGGCCAGGGATCGAACCCAGGTCTCCAGTATTGAAGGCCTGATTTATTGTCTGAGCACCAGGAAACATCAGATTTCAGGACACGTTTTTAATAGATTAACGTTTATCTAGATCAATGTGTTTAATTTAAAAGCTGAAGCTCTGCTTTAAAAGTTATGAGTTCATTTTCAGATCAGAACCAATGTTACTATATATTATATACCCTTTGAGCTTATTAGAGCTTTATCATTAATGAGGTATATAGAAAGTTACCTTTTTAAAAAAAATTAAGTATAAATTGACATGCAAAATTTTATTCATTTCAGATATAATGTATTATAACTGATTTGGTAATTCGTTATGTATTCATTCAAATATATAATGATTTTATTATTTGCATATATATGAAATTGATCACAGCTAAGTCTAGTTCAACATCTTGTTTTATCACACATAGTTACAGATTTTTTTTTTCTGCAATGAGATTTCAAGGATTTTACACTCGTTAACTAACTTTTCCAAAATTCAGTATTAGTATTTATTCAACTATAGTTGCTGTTGGCTTACATTACGTCTCCAAGACTAATTTATTTTCACAACTGGAAGGTTGTATCTTTTAATTCCCTTCACCTAAAAGTTAATGGCATGGCACCCACTCCAGTACTCTTTGCTGGAAAATCGGCCATGACGGGAGAAAGCCTTGGTAGGCTGCAGTCCCTGGGTCTGCTAAGCAGTCAGACACGACTGAGCCTTACTTCACTTTCACTTTCAGTTTCATGCATTTGCGAGAAGCGAAATGGCCCACCCACTCCAGTGTTCTCCTGGAGAATCCCATGGCGACAGAGGAGCCTAGTGGGCTCCATCTATGGGGTCGCACAGAGTTGGACACGACTGAAGCAATTAGCAGCAGCAGCAGCGAGCAGCAAGAGTTACCTTTATGATTTCCATTATGCGTTCAATTAACAATATCACAACTCAAGTAACTTTAACTTTTGAGAGTTAAAGAACTCATGTTACAAATATGTTCTGGGATATCTTTCAAAAGGGCCTGACCTCAGCTGCCTTACAATTCAACTTGATCTCTTACAACATCTCCAAACCAACAGAATGGACAAAGAAATTATTCACGAGTTCTTGCTGGCTTTGAGATGAAAAGAATAAATGGGAAATGGTTGTCTGCAGCGTTGTTCGGGCAGGGAGACAAGGTCATCCTTCGCTAGTGCGGGGCGACCATTCAACCCTCTCCAGGATGCGTGCAGAGTCATGCTAGGAAGAAGCCAGCCACTCTCCTGCCCTTCTTTCCTTGTGGCCTCCAAGCCACTTATTATGGTCTGACTGGTTATTGAGCTCTTTACTTAACAAAATGCTAAGGGCTGTACCAAAAAAACAAAACCAGTGGTTTGCAATTCATCCTTGAATTAAATATTGGTGCCGTGCCCAAACACTTAAGTATCCAGTTTCTTTTGGACAGAATGGCCATCAGGATAACCATTGTCTTGCTATCTTACTTTCACTCCAGGTACCAACACCTCTGAAGTCCTCAATAAGACTTCTTTTAGGAAGTCACTCAAGTTTCTCTATCTCTAAACGAATTACACTTAATGCGATTATGTTTTGTTGGCCTTAGTCTAGCTTCATGGGGATTCTCCAATCTCAGTGATAAAGGAGTTCATTATTTTTCTAGCACATGATTGTTTATTTACTAGCTTGCAGATTATAGTTGGCCTGGATTAGACACTAGTTAGGAGGAAAAAGAGGTGACATCAGAGTGGGGATAAAGCTTCATCACTGCATATAAATGCTGATAATGCATAGCGCTTGATTTCTTATTCGGATTATCTTATAATTTTTTTTAAAAAATTTATTCATTTGGCTGCATGGGCATCTTCATTGCAGCACCATGGGGTCTTTGTTGCATCATTGTTAGGATCTTGATGTTGGCGGCACATGGACTCTACTTGTGTGCACAGGCTCAGGAGCTTTGCTTGCTGGGCTCGCTGGGCTTAGTTCCGGTCCACAGCATGTAGGATCTTAGTTCTCCGGAGCTAGAGTCGAACTCGTGGTCCCCTGCATTAGAAGACAGATTTCTTTAACCACTGCGGACCACTAGGAAAGGTCTCCTTAAAAGATTTTTTAAGGCTCAGAATTGGCTTCTGGCTTTCTTTTGAAAAGTGGGAACATCACTCTTTTTTTTCCACCCTTTATCCTTCCTTCCAGTTTTCATTGCACTGACTTTTCTTAACTAAAAATGCCAATTTAATGGCCACCCCTCCCATGACATCAAATTTTAATAAAGAATGTCTCAGGCTGATAAGGGCTCCCTCCCAGCCCCCAGATGAACCTCACTGTTTCGCAGAGCTCTCTTTTGCGGTGCCGGGGGATAAGCCAAGCACTGAAGAATGGAGCGACGAAAGGCCCCAAAACTCACAGCCGTTTGTGGACTTGGCAGAAGAAGGGGATTTGGCAGATTGAAGGCCAGCCGCTGGTGTGTCTTGAATATTCACACCTTCCACTCATGTGAGCTTCATTATTTTTAAAATATATGACATGTTATAATTAATAAAATGATACATTTATTTGCTTTGAAACATACCGTAAATTCATTATAGACTTTTGTCATTATATATTTTCTCAATCAAGAAATATACTTAACATGCAACCACTATTCTCTATGAGTCTTGCAAATTGGGGGTGAGTTTAAAAAGATGTCCCAGATTTGAGATATAGAAGCTGCTAATTTAAAGCAGACAAAACCTAAAGGCCAATACCATGCTGTGCCTGCTGCCCCTAAGTTGCTTCAGTCAGTGTCGACTCTGTGCGGCCCCATATACGGCAGCGCCACCCAGGTCCCTATCCCTGGTTTGCAGGATTCTCCAGGCCAGCAGCACTGGAGCTGGCTGTTTGCCGTTTCCTTCTCCAATGATGAAGTGAAAGTGGAAAGTGAAGTCGTTTCAGTCGTGTCCGACTCTTCACGACCCCATGACTGCAAGCCCACAACGGCCTCCTCCGTCCCATGGGATTTTCCAGGCAAGAGAACTGCGAGTGCGGGTGCCATTGCCGTTCTCATCGATCGACGCCTTTAAACATCAGGCAGTGGAGCAGAGACCCTCGTTGGGTGGCGTGCTTGCCAGAGCCAAAGTCACACGGAAATTAGGGTTGCCGTTTCATCATAATGACTGAACCAGGAAATAGGCCCCACTCAATGAGGAAGGTCAGCAGCTTGGCATAATGTTTATAAAAATCCCACTATAAATTAAATGTTGAATGTTTTACATTAAATATTGATTATAAACTGAGAAGCCGGGAAATAATATACGTGGAATGATGACCAGATAAGAGAAAACCCATATAGTATACTAACATATATGGAAATTTGAAAGGATTAGGCTCTCTCTCCTCGCCCGAGACAGCAAAAAAGACACAGATGTAAAGAAAACAGACTCTTCTGACTTCTGTGGATGACGGAAGACGGTGGATGATTTTGGATAATTGGCATTGAAACAGTCTTTACTATCATGTAAGATAACGAATCGCTAGTCGTGAGGTTCAATTACAGTGATTACAGGATGCTTGGGGGCTTGGTCCCTGGGAGTGACAGAGCAGATGAATATGCGGAAGGATCCGCCGCTCGTGGAGGGGTGTTCCAGGGTTGGGAACTCATGCTACACCTGTGGTTGCGATTAATGTCAATGCGTAAATGGCAAAAAACCATACAGTAAAAATAAATAAATTAAATGAAATAAAGTAAAGGTTGGAGATAAAATGGTAAATGGGAAAAAAAATAATAAATAAACTCAATACAATGGTACATTAAGAAAATAAATAAGTAAAAATTCAAAAATAAAAAAGATCTTAAAAAAAACATTGTTTGTATTATTGAAATAGTACTTCATTACAATGCTGTGCTTGTTAGTTTCAAGTGGTTAGAGCAAAGTGATTCTGTTGTACAGTATATATATATAATTATCACATTTTTGTCAGATTTATTTTCCATTGTATTAATGAGCGTTATTACAAGATATTGCCATTAACAGTTTTCTGGCCGCAATACAGTTAGGGTCCTTTGTGGTTTACCTATTTAATATATAGTAGTGGCTGCATCTGTTGGGCTTTCCCTGGGAGGCTCACGACAATAAAGAATCTGCTGCAATCCAGGAGACTGCGGTTTGGTCCCTTGGGCTTGGAAGATTCCCTACAAACCCTGGCAAACCACCCACTTCCAGTATTCCTTGCCTTGGGATCCCCGTGGACAGAGGAAGCCTGGCGGGCTCACCAGTCGTGGGGGTCGCAAAGAGTCGGACACGATCCTGAGCCGACTAATGCAGAGATAAACACAGCACAGTGTGTATCTGTTTAATCCCAGTTCTCCCAATTTATCTCCTCTTCCCTCCCCGCTAACCACTAGGTTATTGTTAATACTTAAATGTGAGTTTTACCTAAATTCATTGTCATGTATGCATCATATCCAGGTCTGAGTATGGACAGTGCCCAAATAGAAGTGGAGCACTGACTTGTTTGTGCCCTTGGCCTTCCTGGAGGAAATTTTAGTGATACTTACTAATGCGATGTGTGGGGCGTAAAAGCCCTCGCCTGTGCCCCCTCTCATGCCGGCCAGGGAAGAGGACACATTTGGCGTGCCTGGGCACCCCTTACTGTTTCCCACAGTTCCCATCTCATCTGTCACCATGCGGACCATCAGCCCCCTGGCCATGTAGGATTCCATGTTCCATTTTCTCTGCGCAGAGTGTTAGGCTTTGTGCATCTTGGTCGGCTGTGTCTGCCTGGCCGTCCAGATGGGACTATTGCGAATGAATACATCAGTCGAGTGCATGAATACATGAAATGGCTAGGCGTGACTTTGACTTTACAATCGTTAGAGATTTTGAACACCATTTGAAAGGAGATTTCAAAAGTCCAGATCACTACTCATCAAATATGCCTTTTCAGTTTTTCCTTTCTTCTTTTGTTGCCACATGGTATTTCTAGAAGGTCATGAGTGTTAAATTTGAAAAATCCTATTTTTTTCCCTTGCGTAATAGAGACAACACTATGTTCATTGTAAAAAGACTTATTGCATAAAATGGAAGAAGGGAAAAAGATCGACCGTCCTTCATAATTCACAACTCCAAGGTATTGCATTTTTTACCCGTCCTGCGGTGGTCCTCTGTGCTCTCCACGGACGGCCCCAGACCTTCTCTGCCTTCTCGCCCTGCTTTGTGCCAGAGGTTGGGCCCATCAGGGTAGAATCATGGCTCCTTTGGCATACCCCATGCTGGCATTCCTGTATGTTAGCCGAGGGGCAGGCAGAGAGAGTTGTAACACCGCTTCCTTCCCTACAATTCGCAGGGATTTTTTCTGTCCTTTGCTTGATTTCAATCGTTACTTCCGGCCCTCTGTGACTGGTTTAGGTCCTAACTAAGCCCATACCCCCTCGTTGCTCTTCATGCCTTGGAGCCGATAATGGCTTCCCACCAGGAACTGGCCAGGGTGTCACTTCTTCCCACCTGTTTCACTTACCTCTAGCCACCATGTCCTTTTTATTGGTTGGTGATGGGGGCTCAGTGTGGTTGCTGTTACCGGGTTCATTGCCTGTGTAAGCCTTCTTCAGTTGCGCGTGGCATGGGCTTAGATTGCCTTGTGGCATGC
>NW_017200371.1:0-7022 GCF_001704415.2 Capra hircus
TAGCAGCAGTGTCACGCTTCCTTCGCTTGGATCAAGGGATCTGTGGCTTTCCTCGAGGCATTCCACGAGCTTTCCCACGTGGCTTTCCCACAGGGCTGTCCCACGTGCCACCATGATGTGAGTCGATCCTCGGCTTGAAAGTGGAGGCATTGCAGGAAAACACGTTTCCCTGGAATGGACTGAGACATCTGGGGGGGACTCTGGGAATGGTGGCACGACACTGAGTTCCTCTCGCCTTTCCTGTGTTGAGCGCTCCTCTTGATATACGACAGGAAGGCCGTGAATTCTTTCCCGATCACGCAGGGAAAGGATCCCTCCACTCGAGCTAGGGAGGCGGACACGGGGTTCCTCTGGATGTGGGCAGAACTCTGGTGCTTCCTCTAGAGTGGAGACGGGTATGTCGGGGAACTTCTTGAGTTGCAGCAAGGGTGTGAAGGACCCTTGGAAGTTCCAGATGTTAGATGTGATAAGCCTCGATACGCCTCAGCGGAAATGGGGCCTCATCTCGCCTGGAGGGAGAACCTCCTGGATTTTCTCGAGTTGCTGCAGGTGCTCTCGACTTACGACGGGGACCTCAGGGAGCCGCTCTAGTGGCCTCAGGAAAGGCCAGTCCCCATGCGAGTTGCTCGGGCGCTCTCTGGACTCTCCCGTCGATCCCGGGCCTAAGATCTTGTGTGGTGCCGGTGCCGGCTGAGCATTCCTTTCCAGCGCTGACATGGATCTTGGGTACTTCTGGAGTCTCCCCAGGGGAGTCAGTCCTCGTCTCGAGTGGGGCATGCAAGTGGTCTTTCCTGCAGAGCTGTAGCAGCAGTGTCACCCTTCCCTTCGCGTGGATCAAGGGATCAGGGTCTTTCCTCGAGGCTTTCCCACGAGGCTTTCCACAGGGCTGTCCCACGTGCCACCGTGGTGTGTGTCAATCCTCGGCTTGAAAGTCGAGGCAGTGCAGGGAAAAAAGGTTTCCCTGGAATGGACTGAGACATATGGGGGACTCTGGGAATGGTGGCACGACCCTGGCGTTCTTCTCGCCTTTCCTGTGGAGAGCGCCTGCTCTTGAGATGCGACGGTAACACCAGGAATTCTTTCCTGACCACGCAGGGAAAGGATCCCTCCTCTCGAGCTA
The DNA here is from genome assembly GCF_001704415.2 of Capra hircus. Classification (NCBI taxonomy): domain Eukaryota; kingdom Metazoa; phylum Chordata; class Mammalia; order Artiodactyla; family Bovidae; genus Capra; species Capra hircus. The sequence goes on from NW_017200371.1 coordinate 1,121, forward strand.
GGAGGCGGAAACGGTGCCCTCTGGATGTGGGCGGGACTCTCGTGCTCCTCTCGAGTGGAGACGGGTATGTCGGGGAACTTCTTAAGTTGCAGCAAGGGTGTTAAGGACCCTTTGGAAGTTCCAGAGGTTACGTGTGATTAGACTCGAGACGCCTGAGCGGAAATGGGCCTCATCTCGCCTGGAGGGGGGAACCTCCTGGATTTTCTCGAGTTGCAGCAGGTGCTCTCAACTTACGACGGGGACCACAGGGACCCGCTCTGGTGGCCTCAGGAAAGGCCAGTACCCATGCGAGTTGCTCGGTGGCCTCTCGGGATTCCCCTCCCGTCGATGCCGGAGCCTAAGATCTTGTGTGGAGTTGGTGCTGGAACCTGAGGATTCCCCTCCAATGCTGACATGGATTTTTGGGGTACTTCTGGAGTCCCCAGGGGAGTCAGTTCTCGTCTCGAGTGGGGCATGCACGTGCGCTTTCCTCCCATGCTGTAATAGCAGTGTCACGCTTCCATAGGCGTGGATCAAGGGATCTGTGGCTTTCGCTTGAGCTTTCCCATGAGGATTTCCCACGAGGCTTTCCCACAGGGCTGTCCCGTGCCACCGTGGTGTGAGTCGATCCTCGGCTTGAACGTCGAGGCAGTGCAGGGAAAGAGGTTTCCCTGGAATGGACTGAGACATCTGGGGGACTCTGGGAATGGTGGCACGACCCTGGAGTTCCTCTCGCCTTTCCTGTGGAGAGCGCCTCCTCTTGAGATGAGACGGGAATGCCGGGAATTCTTTCCCGACCACGCAGGGAAAGGATCCCTCATCTCGAGCTACAAGGCAGAAACGGGGCTCCTCTGGATGTCGGCGGGACCTCATGCTTCCTCTGGAGTGGAGACGGGTATGTCGGGGAACTTCTTGAGTTTCAGCAAGGGTGTGAAGGACCCTTTGGAATTTCCAGAGGTTAGGTGTGATTAGACTCGAGACGCGCCTCAGGGGAAAAGAGGTTAATCTTGCCTGGAGGGGAGAACCTCCTGGATTTTCTCGAGTTGTGGCAGGTGCTCTCGACTTAAGACGGGGGACCTCAGGGACCCGCTCTGGTGGCCTCAGGAAAGGCCAGTCCCCATGCGAGTTGCTCAGGGGCCTCTCGGGATTCCTCTCCGGTCGATGCCGGGGCATATGACCCTTGTGTGGAGTCGGTGCCGGAACCTGCGGATTGCTCTCCAGTGCTGATATCGATATTGGGGTACTTCTGGAGTCTCCCCAGGGGAGTCAGTCCTCGTCTCGAGTGGGGCATGCACGTGTGCTTTCCTACCGAGCTGTAGCAGCAGTGTCACACTTCCCTTCGTGGATCAAGGGATCTGTGGCTTTCCCTCGAGGCTTTCCCAAGAGGCTTTCACACGAGGCGTTCCCAGAGGCTGTCCCACGTGCCACCGTGGTGTGAATCGATCCTCGGCTTGAATGTTGAAACAGTGCAGGGAAAACAGGTTTCCCTGAAATGGACTGAGACATCTGGGGGACTCTGGGAATGGTGTCACGACCCTGGAGTTCCTCTCTCCTTTCCTGTGGAGAGCGCCCCCGCTTGAGATCGACGGGAACGCCGGAATTCGTTCCCGACCACGCAGGGAAAGGATCCCTTCTCTCGAGCTATGAGGGGAAACGGGGCTCCTCTGGATGTGGGCGGGACTCTCGTGCTTCCTCTCGAGTGGAGACGGGTATGCCGGGGAACTTCTTGAGTTGAAGTAAGGGTATGAGGGAACCTTTGGAAGTTCCAGAGGTTAGGTGTGATTAGCCACGAAACGCCTCAGGTGAAATGGGCCTCATCTCGCCTGGAGGGGAGAACCACCTGGATTTTCTCCGGTTGCGGCAGGTGCTCTCGATTTACGACGGGGACCTAATTGACCCTCTCTGGTGGCCTCAGGAAAGGCCAGTCCCATGCGTGTTGCTCCTGGGCCTCTCCGGATTCCTCTCCCGTCGATGCCGGGGCCTAAGACCTTGTGTGGAGTCAGTGCCGGAACCTGAGGATTCCTCTCCAGGTGCCGACATGGATCTTGGAGTACTTCTGGAGTCTCCCCAGGGGAGTCAGTCCCGTCTCGACTGAGGGCATGCTCGGGCGCTTTCCTCCCGAGCTGTAGCAGCAGTGTCACGCTTCCCTTCGCGTGGATCAAGGGATCTGTGTCTTTCCCTCGAGGCATTCCCACGAAGCTTTCCCACGAGGCTTTCCCTCAGGGCTGTCCCACGTGCCACCGTGGTGTGAGTTGATCCTTGGCTTGAAAGTCGAGGCAGTGCAGGGAAAACAGGTTTCCCTGGAATGGACTGAGACATCTGGGGGACTCTGGGAATGGTGGCACGACCCTGGAGTTCCTCTCGCCTTTCCTGTGGAGAGCACCTCCTCTTGAGATGCGAGGGGAACGCCGGGAATTCTTTCTCGACCCCGGAGGGAAAGGATCACTCCTCTCGAGCTAGGAAGCGGAAACGGGGCTCCTCTGGATGTGGGCGGGACTCTCTTTATTCCTCTCGAGTGGAGACGGGTATGTCGGGGAACTTCTTCAGTTGCAGCAATGGTGTGAAAGACCCTTTGGAAGTTCCAAAGGATAGGTGTGATTAGCCGCGAGTCGCCTCTGCGGAAATGGGCCTCATCTCGCCTAGAGGGCAGAACCTCCTGGATTTACTCGAGTTGCAGCAGGTGCTCTCTACTTATGACGAGGACCTCTGGGACCCGCTCTGGTGGCCTCAGGAAAGGCCAGGCCCCATGCGAGTTGCTCAGGGGCCTCTCGCGATTCCTCTCCCGTCGATGCCGGGATCCCAAGACCTTGTGTGGAGTCGGTGCCGGAGCCTGAGGATTCCTCTCCAGTGCTGACATGGATCTTGGGGCACTTCTGGAGTCTCCCCAGGGGAGTCAGTCATCATCTCGAGAGGGGGCATGCACGTTCGCTTTCCTCCCGAGCTGTAGCAGCAGTGTCACGCTTCCCTTCGCGTGGATCAAGGGATGTGTGGCTTTCCCACGAGGCTTTCCCACCAAGCTTTCCCACAGGGCTGTCCCACGTGCCACCGTGGTGTGAGTGGATCCTCGCTTGAAAGTCGAGGCAGTTACAGGGAAAACAGGGTTCCCTGGAATGGACTGAGACATCTGGGGGACTCTGGGAATGGTGGCACGACCTGGAGTTCCTCTCGTCTTTCTGTGGAGAGCGCCTCCTCTTGAGATGTGACGGGAACGCCGGGAATTCTTTCCCGACGCCGCAGGGAAAGGATCACTCCTCTCGATCTAGGAAGCGGAAACGGGGCTCCTCTGGATGTGGACGGGACTCTCGTGATTCCTCTCGAGTGGATACCGGTATATCGGGGAACTTCTGAGTTGCAACAAGGGTGTGAAGGACCCTTTGGAAGTTCCAGATGTTAGATGTGATTAGCCTCGAGACGCCTCAGTGTAAATGGGCCTCATCTAGCTTGGAGGGGGAGAATCTCCTGGATTTTCTCGAGTTGCGGCATGTGCTCTCGACTTACGACGGGGACCTCAGGGACCCGCTCTGTTGGCCTCAGAACGGCCAGTCCCCATGCGAGTTGCACGCGGGCCTCTCGGGATCCCTCCTCCGTTGAAGCTGGGTCCTAAGACCTTGTGTGGAGTCAGTGCCGGAACCTGAGGATTCCTCTCCAGAGCCGACATGGATCTTGGAGTACCTCTGGAGTCTCCCCAGGTGAGTCATTCCTCGTCTCGACTGAGGGCATGCTCGGGCGCTTTCCTCCCGAGCTCTAGCAGCAGTGTCACGCTTCCCTTCGCATGGATCAAGGGATCTGTGTCTTTCCCTCGAGGCATTCCCACGAAGCTTTCCCACGAGGCTTTCCCTCAGGGCTGTCCCAAGTGACAGCGTGGTGTGAGTCGTATCCTCGGCTTGAAAGTCGAGGCAGTGCAGGGAAAAGAGGTTTCCCTGGAATGGACTGAGACATCTGGGGACTCTGGGTATGTGGCACGACCCTGGTTTTCCTCTCGCCTTTTCTGTGGGAGTGCCTCCTCTTGAGATGCGACTGGAACGCCGGGAATTCTTTGCAGACCACGCAGGGAAAGAATCCCTCCTCTCGAGCTAGGAGGCGGAACCGGGTCTCTTCTGGATGTGGGCGGGACTCTCGTGCTTCCTCTCGAGTGGAGACGGGTATGTCGGGCAACATCTTGAGTTGCAGAAAGGTTGTGAAGGACCCTTTGGAAGTTCCAGAGGTTATGTCTGATTAGCCTCGAGACGCCTCAGCACAAATGGGCCTCATCTCGCCTGGAGGGGAGAACCTCCTGGATTTTCTCGAGATGCGGCAGGTACTGTCGACTTACGAAGGCGACCTCAGGGACCCGCTCTGGTGGCCTCAGGAAATGCCAGTCCCCATGCGAGTTGTTCGGGGGCCACTCAGGATTCCTCTCCCGTCGATGTCGTGGCCTAAGATCTTGTGTGGGGTAGGTGCCAGAACCTGAGGATTCCTCTCCAGTGCTGACATGGATCTTGGGGTACTTCTGGAGTCTCCCCAGGGGAGTCAGTCCTCGTCTCGAGTGGGGACATGAACGTGCGATTTCCTCCCGAGCTGTAGCAGCAGTGTCACGCTTCCCTTCGCGTGGATCAAGGGATCTGTGGCTTTCCTCGAGGCTTTCCCACGAGGATTTCCCACAGGGCTGTCACACGTGCCACAGTGGTGTGAGTCGATCCTCGGCTTGAAAGTCGAGGCAGTGCAGGGAAAACAGGTTTCCCTGGAATGGACTGAGACATCTGGGGGACTCAGGGAATGGTGGCACGACCCTGGAGTTCCTCTCGCCTTTCCTGAGGAGAGCGCCTCCTTTGAGATGCGGTGGGAACGCGGGGAATTCTTTCCTGCCCACCCAGGGAAAGGATCCCTCCTCTCGAGCTAGGATGCGGAAACGGGGCTCTCTGGATGTGGCGGGACTCTCGTGCTTCCTCTCGAGTGGAGACGGGTATATCGGGGAACTTCTTGAGTTTCAGCAAGCGTGTGAAGGACCCTTTGGAAGTTCCAGAGGTTCGGTGTGATTAGCCTCAAGAAGCCTCAGCGGAAAATGGCCTCATCTCGCCTGGAGGGAAGAACCTCCTGGATTTTCTCGAGTTGCGGCAGGTGCTCTCGACTTACGACGGGGACCTCAGGGACCCGCTCTGGTGGCCTCTGGAAAGGCCAGTCCCCATGGCGAGTTGCTTCGGGGGCCTCTCGGGATTCCTCTCACTTCGATGCCGGGGCCGAAGACCTTGTGTGGAGTCGGTGCCGGAACCTGAGGATTTCTGTCCAGTGCCGACATGGATCTTGGGCTACTTCTGGAGTCTCAGCAGGGGAGTCAGTCCTCGTCTCGAGTGGGGGCATGCAAGTGCGCTTTCCTCCCGAGCTGTAGCAGCAGTGTCACGCTTCCTTCTCGTGGATCAAGGGATCTGTGGCTTTCCCTCGAGGCTTTCCACGAGGCTTTCCACCAAGCTTTCCCACAGGGCTGTCCACGTGCCACCGTGGTGTGAGGCAATCCTCGGCTTCAAAGTCGAGGCAGTGCAGGGAAAACAGGTTTACCTGGAATGGGCTGAGACATCTGGGGACTCTGGAATGGTGGCACGACCCTGGAGTTCCTCTCGCCTTTCCTGTGGAGAGCACCTCCTCTTGAGATGTGAGCGGGAACGCCGGAATTCTTTCTCGACCCCGGAGGAAAAGGATCACTCCTCTCGAGCTAGGAAGCGGAAACGGGGGCTCCTCTGGATGTGTGGCGAGACTCTCTTCATTCCTCTCGAGTGGAGACGGGTATGTCAGGGAACTTCTTGAGTTGCAGCAATGGTGTGAAAGACCCTTTGGAAGTTCCAGAGGATAGGTGTGATTAGCCGCGAGTCGCCTCTGCGGAAATGGGCTCATCTCGCCTAGAGGGCAGAACCTCCTGGATTTTACTCGAGTTGCAGCAGGTGCTCTCTAC
>NW_017200372.1:0-7022 GCF_001704415.2 Capra hircus
TCTCCCTTTCCTGTGGTAGAGCGCCTCCTCTTGAGATGAGACCGGGGAACGCCGGCAATTTCTTCCCGAACACGCAGGGAAAGGATCCCTCCTCTCGAGCTATGAGGCGGAAACGGGGCTCCTCTGGATGGGCGGGACTCTCGTGCTTCCTCTCGAGTGAAAACGGGTATTATGTCGGGAACTTCTCTGAGTTGCAGCGAGGGTGTGAAGGACCCTTTGGAAGTTCCAGAGGTTATGTGTGATTAACCTTGAGACCCCACAGCGGAAATGGGCCTCATCTCGCCTGGAGGGGGAAACCTCCTGGATTTTCTCGAGCTGCGGCAGTGCTGTCGACTTACGACGGGGACTTCAGGGACCCGATCTGGTGGCCTCAGGAAAGGCCAGTCCCCATGCGAGTTGCTCGGGGCCTCTTGGGTTTCCTCTCCGTCGATGCCGGGGCCTAAGACCTTGTGTGGAGTCGGTGCCGGAACGTGAGGATTCCTCTCCAGTGCTGACATGGATCATGGGGTACTTCTGGAGTCTCCCCGGGTTAGTCAGTCCTAGTCTCGAGTGGGGGCATGCACGTTCAATTTCCTCCCGATCTGTGGAAGCAGTGTCACACTTCCGTTAGCGTGTATCAAGGGATCTGCAGCTTTCCCTCGAGGCTTTCCAATGAGGCTTTCCCTCGAGGATTTTCCTCAGGGCTGTCCACGTGCCACCGTGGTGTGAGTCGATCCTCGGCTTGAAAGTCGAGGCAGTGGAGGGAAAACAGGTTTCCCTGGAATTGACAGAAATATCTGGGGGACTCTGGGAATGGTGGAACTACCCTGGAGTTTCTCTCGCCTTTCCTGTGGAGAGGGCCTCCTCTTGAGATGCGACTGGAACGCCGGGAATGCTTTACAGACCACGCAGGTAAAGGATCCCTCCTCTCGAGCTATGAGGTGGAAACGGTGCTCCTCTGAAAGTGGGCGGGAAGATCTTGATACTCTCGAGTGGAGCGGGTATGTCGGAGAACTTCTTGAGTTGCAGCAAGGGTGTGAAGGACCTTTGGAAGTTCCAGAGGTTAGGTGTGATTAGCCTCCAGACGCCTCAGCGCAAATGGGCCTCATCTCGCCTTTAAGGACGCCAAGATCCATGTCAGCACTGGAGAGGAATCCTCAGGTTCCGGCACCGACTCCACACAAGGTCTTAGGCCCCGGCATCGACGGGAGAGGAATCCCGAGAGGCCCCCGAGAAACTCGCATGGGGAATGGCCTTTCCTGAGGCCACCAGAGCGGGTCCCTCAGGTCCCCGTCTTAAGTCGAGATCACCTGTCCCAACTCGAAAAAATCCAGGAGGTTCTCCCCTCCAGGCGAGATGAGGCCCATTTCCGCTGAGGCGTCTCGTGGCTAATCACACCTAAACCTCTGGAACTTCCAAAGGGTTCTTCACACCCTTGCTGCAACTCAAGAAGTTCCCCGACATACCCGTCTCCACTCGAGAAAGCACGAGAGTCCCGCCACATCCAGAGGAGCCCCGTTTCCGCCTCACAGCTAGAGAGGAGGTATCCTTTCCCTGTGTGGTCGGGAAAGAATTCCCGGTCTTCCCGTCACAACTCAAGAGGAGGCGCTTTCAACAGGAAAGGTGAGAGGAACTCCAGGGTCGTGCCACCATTCCCAGAGTACCCCAGATATCTCAGTCCATTCCAGGGAAACCTGTTTTCCCTGCACTGCCTCGACTTTCAAGCCGAGGATCGACTCACAGCACGGTGGCACGTGGGATAGCCCTGTGGGAAAGCCTCGTGAGAAAGTCTCATGGGAAAGCCTCGAGGGAAAGCCACTGATCCCTTGATCCACTCGACGGGAAGAATGACACTGCTGCTACAGCTCGGGAGGAAAGCGCTCTTCAATGCCCCCACTCGAATGAGGACTGACTCCCCTGGGGAGACTCCGAAGTACCCCAAGATCCATGTCAGCACTGGAGAGGAATCCTCAGGTTCCAGGACCGACCACACAAGTTCTTAGGCCCCGGAATCGATGGAGAGGAATCCCGAGAGGCCACCGAGCAACTCGCATGGGGACTGGCCTTTCCTGCGGCCACCAGAGCGGGTGCCTGAGGTCCCCGTCGTAAGTCGAGAGCACCTGTTGCAATTCGAGAAAATCCAGGAGGTTCTCCCCTCCAGGCAAGATGAGGCACATTTAGCTGAGGCGTCTAGAGGCTAAATGCACCTAACATCTGGAACTTCGAAAATGTCCTTCACACCCTTTCTGCAACTGAATAAGTTCCCCGACATACTCGCCTCCACTCGAGAGGAAGCACGAGAGTCCCGCCCACATCCAGAGGACCCCGTTTCCGCCTCCTAGCTCGAGAGGAGGGATCCTTTCCCTGCGTGGTCGGGAAAGAATTCCCGGCGTTCCAGTCGCATCTCAAGAGGACGCGCTCTCCACAGGAAAGGCAAGAGGAACTCCAGGGTGGTGCAACCATTCCCAGAGTCCCCCAGATGTCTCAGTCCGTTCCAGGGAAACCTGTTTTCCCTGCACTGCCTCGAATTTCTAGCCAAGGATCGACCCACACCACGGTGGCACGTAGGACAGCCCTGTGGGAAAGCCTCGTGGGAAAGCCTCTTGGGAGAGCCTCGGGGGGAAAGCCACAGATCCCTTGATCCACGGGAAGGGAAGCGTGACACTGCTGCTACAGCTCGAGAGGAAAGCGCACGTGGAGGCCCCCAGTCGAGACGAGGACTCACGCCCTGAGGAGACTCCAGAAGTACCCCAAAATCCATGTCGGGACTGGAGAGCAATCCTCAGGTCCGTCACCGACTCCACACAAGGTCTTAGGCCCCAGGATCGACAGGAGAGGAAATCGAGAGGCACCCAAGCAACTCGCATGGGGACTGTCCTTTCCTGAGGCCACCAGAGCGGGTCCCTGGGGTCCCCATCGTAAGTGGAGATCACCTGCCGCAACTCGGGAAAATCCAGGAGGTTCTCCCCTCCAGGCGAGATGAGGCCCATTTGCGATGAGGCGTCTCGAGGCTAATCACACCTAACCTCTGGAACTTCCAATCGTCTTCACACCCTTGCTGCAACTCAAGAAGTTCCCCGACATAGCCGTCTCCACTCGAGAGGAAGCACGAGTCCCGCCCAAATCCAGAGGAGCCCCGTTTCCGCCTCCTAGCTCGAGGGAGGGATCCTTTCCCAGCGTGTCGGGGAAAGAATTCCCGGCTTTCCCGTTGCATCTCAAGAGGAGGCGCTCTCCACAGGAAAGCGGGAGGAACTCCAGGGTCGTGCCACCATTCCCAGAGACCAGATGTCTCCGTCCCTTCCAGGGAACCTGTTTTCCCTGCACTGCCTCGACTTTCAAGCCGAGGATCGACACACACCACGGTGGCACGGGACAGCCTGTGGGAAGCCTCCTCGTGGGAAAGCCTCGTGGGAAAGCCTCCTCCAGGGAAAAGCCACAGATCCTTGATCCACGCGAAGGGAAGCGCGACACTGCTGCTACAGCTCGGGAGGAAAGCGCACGTGCATGCCCCACACGGGACGAGGACTGACTCCCCTGGGGAGACTCCAGAAGTACCACAAGATCCATGTCGGCACTGGGAGAGGAATCCTCAGGTTCTGTCACTGAGTCTACACAAGGTCTTAGGCCCCAGCATCGACGGGAGAGGAATCCCGAGAGGCCCGGGGAGAAACTCGCATGGGGACTGCACTTTCCTGAGGCCACCAGAGCGGGTCCCTGAGGCCCTCGTCGTAAGTCGAGAGCACCTGCCGCAAGTCGAGAAAATCCAGGAGGTTCTCCCCTCCAGGCGAGATGAGGCCATTTCGGCTGAGACAACTAGGGGGTAATCAGACTTAAACTCTGGAACTTCCAAAGGGTCCTTCACACCCTTGCTGCAACTCAAGAAGTTCCCCGACATACCGTCTCCACTCAAGAGGAACCCGAGGGTCCCTCCGTATCCAGAGTGGCCCCGTTTCCGCCTGCTAGCTCGAGAGGAGGGATCCTTTCCCTGCGTGGTCCTGAAAGAATTCCTAGCGTTCCCGTCTCATCTCAAGAGGAGGCGCTCTCCACAGTAAAGGCGAGAGGAACTCCAGTATCAGGCCCCATTCCCAGAGTCCCCCAGATGTCTCAGTCCATTCCAAGGAAACCTGTTATCCCTGCACTGCCTCCACTTTCAAGCGAGGATCGACACACACCGCGATGGCAGGTTGGACAGCCCTGTGGGAAAGCCTCGTGGGAAAGCTCGAGGGAAAGCCACAGATCCCTTGATCCACGCGTAGGGAAGCGTGACACTGCTGCTACAGCTCGGGAGGAAAGCGCACGTGCATGCCCCACTCGAGACGAGGACTGACTCCCCTGGGGAGACTCCAGAAGTACTCCAAGTTCCATGTTAGCACTGGAGAGGAATCTCAGGTTCCGGCACCGACTCCACACAAGCTATTAGGCCCGGCATCGACGGGAGAGGAATCCCGAGGGCCCCCGAGCAACTCGCATGGGGACTGGCCTTTCCTGAGGCCACCAGAGCGGGTCCCTGAGGTCCCCGTCGTAAGTCGAGGGCACCTGCCGCAACTCGAGAAAATCCAGGAGGTTCTCCCCTCCAGGCGAGATGAGGCCATTTCGGCTGAGGCGTCTCGAGGCTAATCACATCTAACATCTGGAACTTCGAAAGGGTCCTTCACACCCTTGCTGCAACTCAAGAAGTTCCCCGACATACCCGTCTCCACTCGAGAGGAAGCACCAGAGTCCCGCCACATCCAGAGGAGCCCCGTTTCCGCCTCCTAGCTCGAGAGGAGTGATCCTTTCCCACCGTGGTCGGGAAAATATTCCCGGCGTTCCCGTTGCATCTCAAGAGGAGGCGCTCTCCACAGGAAAGGCGAGAGGAACTCCAGGGTCGTGCCACCATTCCCAGAGGCCGCTGGATGTCTCAGTCCATTAGAGGGAAAACTTTTTCCCTGCACTGCCTCGACTTTCAAGCCGAGGATCGACTTACACCACGGTGGCACGTGGGACAGCCCTGTGGGAAAGCCTCGTGGGAAAGCCTTGAGGGAAAGACACAGATCCCTTGATCCACGCGAAGGGAAGCGCGACACTGCTGCTACAGCTCGGGAGGAAAGCGCACGTGCATGCCCCCACTCAAGACGAGGACTGACTCCCCTGTGGAGACTCCAGAAGTACCCCAAGGTCCATGTCAGCACTGGACAGGAATCCTCTGGTTCCGGCACCGACTCCACACAAGGTCTTAGGCCCCGGCATCGACGGGAGAGGAATCCCGAGAGGCCCCGAGCAACTCGCATGCGGACTGGCCTTTCCTGAGGCCACCAAAGCGGGTCCCTGAGGTCCCCGTCGTAAGTCGAGAGCACCTTCCGCAACTCGAGAAAATCCAGGAGGTTTTCCCCTCCAGGCGAGATGAGGCCCATTTCCGCTGAGGCGTCTCGAGACTAATCACACCTAACCTCTGGAACTTCCAAAGGGTCATTCACACCCTTGCTGCAACTCAAGAAGTTCCCCGACATACCCGTCTCCACTTGAGAGGAAGCACGAGAGTCCCGCTCACATCCAGAGGAGCCCCGTTTCCGCCTCCTAGCTCGAGAGGAGGGATCCTTTCCTTGCGTCGTCGAGAAAGATTTCCCGGCGTTCCCGACGCATCTCAAAAGGTCGCGCTCTCCAGAGGAAAGGCGAGAGGAACTCCATGGTCGTGCCACCAATCCCAGAGTCCCCAGATGTCTCAGTCCATTCCAGGGAGACCTGTTTTCCCTGTACTGCCTCGACTTTCAAGCCGAGGATCGACTAACAGCACGGTGGCACGTGGGACAGCCCTGTGGGAAAGCCTCGTGGAAAGCCTTGTTGGAAAGCCTCGTGGGAAAGCCTCGAGGGAAAGCCACAGATCCCTTGATCCACGCGACTGGAGCATGACACTGCTGCTACAGCTAGGGAGGAAAGCGCAGGTGCATGCCCCCACTCGAGACGAGGACTGACTCCCCTGGGGAGACTCCAGAAGTACCCCAAGATCCATGTCAGCACTGCAGAGGAAACCTCAGGTTCCGGCACTGACTCCACACAAGGTCTTAGGCCCCGGCATCGACGGGAGAGGAATCCCGAGAGGCCCCGAGCAATTCGCATGGGGAGTGGCCTTTTCTGAGGCCCCAGAGCGGGTCGTTGAGGTCCCCGTCGTAAGTCGAGAGCAACTGCCCTATCTCGAGAAAATCCAGGAGGTTCTCCCCTCCAGGCGAGATGAGGCCCATTTCTGCTGAGGCGTCTCGAGGCTAATCACACCTAAACTCTGGAACTTCCAAACGGTGCTTCACACCCTGGCTGCAACTCAAGATGTTCCACTACATACCGTTTCCACTCGAGAGGAAGCACGAGAGTCCCGCCCACATCCAGAGGAGCCCCGTTTCTGCCTACTAGCTCGAGAGGAGGGATCCTTTCCCTGCGTCATCGGTAAAGAAATTCCGGCGTTCCCGTCGCATCTCAAGAGGAGGCGCTCTCCACAGGAAAGGCGAGAGGAACTCCAGGGTCGTGCCACCTTTCCCAGAGTCCCCAGATGTCTCAGTCCATTCCAGGGATACCTGTTTTTCCTGCACTGCTCGACATTCAAGCCGAGGATCGACTCACATCACGGTGGCACGTGGGACAATCATGTGGGAAAGCCTCGTGCAAAAGCCTCGTGTGAAAGCTTCCAGGGAAAGCACACAAATCCCTTGATCACGCGAAGGGAACGTGGCACTGCTGCTACAGCTCGGAGGAAAGCGCACGTGCATGCCCCTGCTCGGGACGAGGACTGACTCCCCTGGAGACTCCAGAAGTAACCCAAGGTCCATGTCAGCACTGGAGAGGAATCCTCAGGTTCCGGCACCGACTCCACACAAGGTCTTAGGCCCCCCGGCATCGACGGGAGAGAAATCCCGAAAGGCTCCCAAGCAACTCGCATGGGGACTGGCCTTTCCTGAGGCCACCAGAAGGGGGTCCCTGTGGTCGTCCCCGTCGTAAGTCGAGAGCACCTGCGGCAATTCGAGAAAATCCAGGAGGTTGTCCCCTCCAGGCGAGATGAGGCCCATTTCCGCTGA
>NW_017200373.1:0-7022 GCF_001704415.2 Capra hircus
CTCGAGATGCCTCAACAGAATCCATCATCTCGCCTGGACGAGAACCTCCTGGATTCTCTCGAGTTGCGGCAGGTGCTTCGAGTTACGACGGGGACCTCAGGGACCCGGTCTGGTGGCCTCAGGAAAGGCCTGTCCCCATGCGAGTTGCTCGGGGTGTCTCCGGATATTCTCCCATCGATGACGGGGCACAAGACCATGTGTGGTGTCGGTGCCGGAACCTGAGGATTCCTCTCCAGTGCTGACATGGACCTTGGGGTACTTCTGGAGTCTCCCCAGGGGAGTCAGTCCTCGTCTCGAGTGGGGGCATGCACGTGGGCTTTCCTCCCGAGCTGTAGAAGCAGTGTCACGCTTCCCTTCGCGTGGATCAAGGATCTGTGGCTTTCCCTCGAGGCTTTCCCACGAGGCTTCCCACAGGGCTGTCCCATGTGCCACCGTGGTGTGAGTCGAACCTCGGCTTGAAAGTCGAGGCAGTGCAGGAAACAGGTTTCCCTGGAATGGACTGAGACATCTGGGGACTCTGGGAATGGTGGCACAACCAAGGAGTTCCTCTCGACTTTCCTGTGGAGAGCGCATCCTCTTGAGTTGCGACGGGGAACCGGAATTCTTTCCCCGACCATGCAGGGAAAGGATCCTCTCTCGAGCTAGGAGGCGGAAACCGGACTCCTCTGGATGTGGGTGGGACTCTCGTGCTTCCTCTCGAGTGGAGACGGGTATGTCGGGGAACTTCTTGAGTTGCAGCAAGGGTGTGAAGGACGCTTTGGAAGTTCCAGATGTCAGATGTGATTAGCCTCAAGACGCCTCGCGGAAATGGGCCTCATCTCTCCTGGAGGGGAGAACCTCCTGGATTTTCTCGAGTTGCAGCAGGTGCTCTCGACTTACGACGAGGACCTCAGGGACCCGCCCTGGTGGCCTCAGGAAAGTCCAGTCCCCATGCGAGTTGCTCGGGGCCTCTCGGGATTCCTCTCCCGTCGATGCCGGGGCCTAAGACCTTGTGTGGAGTCGTTCCCGGAATCTGAGGATTCCTCTCCAGTGCTGACATGGATCTTGGGGTACTTCTGGAGTCTCCCAGCGGAGTCAGTCCTCGTCTCGAGTGGGGGCATGCACGTTAGCATTCCTCCCGAGCTGTAGCAGCAGTGACGCCCTTCACTTCGCGTGGATAAAGGGATCTGTGGCTTTCCCTCGAGACTTTCCCACGAGGCTTTCTCACGAGGCTTTCCCACTGGGCTGTCCCACGTGCCACCGTGGTGTGAGTCGATCCTCGGCTTGAAAGTCGACGCAGTGCAGGGAAAACAGGTTTCCCTGGAATGGACTGAGACATCTGGGGGACGCTGGGAATGGTGGCACGACCCTGGAGTTCCTCTCGCCTCTCTTGTGGAGAGCAACTGCTCTTGAGTTGCGAAGGAATGCCGGGGAATTCTTTCCCGAACACGCAGAGAAAGGATCCCTCGTCTCAAGCTATGAGGCGGAAACGGGCTCCTCTGGATGTGGGCGGGACTCTCGTGCTTCCTCTCGTTTGGAGACGGGTAAGTCGGGGTACTTCTTGAGTTGCAGCAAGGGTGTGTGAAGGACCCTTTGGAAGTTCCAGAAGTTAGGTGTGATTAGCCTCGAGACGCCTCAGCGGAAATGGGCCTCACCTCGCCTGGAGTGGAGAACCTCCTGGATTTTCTCGAGTTGCGGCAGGTGCTCTCGACTTAGGACAGGGTCCTCAGGGACCCGCTCTGGAGGCCTCAGGAAAGGCCAGTCCCACGCGAGTTGCTCGGAGGCCTCTCGGGATTCCTCTCCCGTCGATGCCGGGGCCTAAGACCTTGTGTGGAGTGGGTGCCAGAACCTGAGGATTCCTCTCCAGTGCTGACATGGATCTTGGGGTACCTCTGCAGTCTCCACAGGGGAGTCAGTCCTCGTCTCGAGTGGGGGCATGCACGTGCGATTTCCTCCCAAGCTGTAGCAGCAGTGTCACGCTTTCCTTCGCGTGGATCAAGGGATCTGTGGCTTTCCGTCGAGGCTTTCCCACGAGGCTTTACCTCAGGGCTGTACTGCAGGGCTGTCCCACGTGCCACCGTGGTGTGTGTCGATCCTCGGCTTGAAAGTCGAGGCAGTGCAGGAAAACAGGTTTCCCTGGAATGGACTGAGACATCTGGGGACTCTGGGAATGGTGGCACGACCCTGAAGTTCCTCTCGCCTTCCTTTGGAGAGCGCCTCCTCTTGAGATGCGACGGGAACACCGGGAATTCTTTCCCAACCACGAAGGGAAAGGATCCCTCCTCGAGCTAGGAGGCGGAAACGGGGCTCCTCTGGATGTGGGCGGGACTCTCGAGCTTCCTCTCGAGTGGAGACGGGTATATCGGGGAAATTCTTGAGTTGCAGCAAGGGTTGAAAGACCCTTTGGAAGTTCCAGAGGTTAGGTGTGATTAGCCTCGAGACGCCTCAGCAGAAATGGGCGTCATCTCGCCTGGAGGGGAGAACCTCCTGGAATTTCTTGAGTTGCGGCAGGTGCTCTCGACTTACGTCGGGGACCTCAGGGACCCGCTCTGGTGGCCTCAGGAAAGGCCAGTCCACATGCGAGTTGCTCGGGGGCCTCTCGGGATTCCTCTCCCGTCGA
This sequence comes from Capra hircus, assembly GCF_001704415.2. Lineage (NCBI taxonomy): Eukaryota > Metazoa > Chordata > Mammalia > Artiodactyla > Bovidae > Capra > Capra hircus. Next base: position 2,600 of record NW_017200373.1, read on the forward strand.
TGCCGGGGCCTAAGACCTAGTGTGAAGTCGGTGCCGGAACCTGAGGATTCCTCTCCAGTGCTGACATGGATCTTGGGGTACTTCTGGAGTCTCCCCAGGGGAGTCAGTCCTCGTCTCGAGTGGGGGCATGCACGTGCTCTTTCCTCCCGAGCTGTAGCAGCAGTGTCGCGCTTCCCTTCGCGTGGATCAAGGGATCTGTGGCATTCCCTCGAGGCATTCCCACGAGGCTTCCCACGAGGCTTTCCCACAGGGCTGTCCCACGTACCACCGTGGTGTGAGTCGATCCTCGGCTTGAAAGTCGAGGCAGTGCAGGGTAAAAAGGTTTCCTGGAATGGACTGAGATATCTGGGGTACTCGGGAATGGTTGCACGACCCTGGAGTTCGTCTCGCCTTTCCTGTGGAGAGCGCCTCCTCTTGAGATGCGACGGGAACACCGGGAATTCCCCGACCACGCAGGGAAAGGATCCCTAGGCTCGAGCTAGGAGTCGGAAACGGGGCTCCTCTGGATGTGGGCGGACTCTCGTGCTTCCTCTCGAGTGCAGACGGGTATGTCGGGAACTTTTTGAGTTGCAGCAAGGGTGTGAAGGACCCTTTGGAAGTTCCAGAGTTTAGGTGTGATTAGCCTCGAGACGCCTCAGCGGAAATGGGCCTCATCTCGCTTGGAGGGGAGAACCTCCTCGATTTTCTCGAGTTGCGGCTGGTGCTCTCGACTTACGACGGGGACCTCAGGGACCCGCCATGCTGGTATCAGGAAAGGCCAGTCCCCATGCGAGTTGCTTGGCGTCTTCTGGGGATTCCTCTCCCGTCGATGCTGGTGCCTAAGACCTAGTGTGGAGTTGTTGCCAGAACCTGAGGATTCCTCTCCAGTGCTGACATGGATCTTGGGGTACTTCTGGAGTCTCCCCAGGGGAGCCAGTCCTCGTCTCGAGTTGGGGCATGCACGTGCGACCCAAGCTGTAGCAGCAGTATCACGCCCCTTCGCGTGGATCAAGGGATCTGTGGCTTTCCCTTGAGGCTTTCACAGGAGGCTTTCCCACGAAGTTTTCCCACAGGGCTGTCCCACGTGCCACCGTGGTGTGAGTCGATCCTCGGCTTGAAAGTCGATGCAGTGCAGGGAAAACAGGTTTCCCTGGAATGGACTGAGACATCTGGGGGACTCTGGGAATGGTGGCACAACCAAGGAGTTCCTCTCGACTTTCCTGTGGAGAGCGCATCCTCTTGAGAAGCGACGGGAACGCGGGAATTCTTTCCCGACCACGCAGGGAAAGGATCCCTCCTCTCGAGCTAGGAGGCGGAAACTGGGCTCCTCTGGATGTGGGCGGAACTCTCGAGCTTCCTCTCGAGTGGAGACGGGTATGTCGGGGAACTTCTTGAGTTGCAGCAAGGGTTGAAGGACCCTTTGGAAGTTCCCGAGGTTAGGTGTGATTAGCCTCGAGACGGCTCAGCGGAAATGGGCCTCATCTCGCCTGGAGGAGAGAACCTCCTGGATTTTCTCGAGTTGCGGCAGGTGCTCTCGACTTACGACGGGGACCTCGGGGCTCTGGTGGCCTCAGGAAAGGCCAGTCCCCATGCGAGTTGCTCGGGGGCCTCACGGGATTCCAATCCCGTCGATGCCAGGGCCTAAGACCTTGCTTGGAGTCGGTGCCGGAACCTGAGGTTTCCTTTCCAGTGCTGACATGGATCTTGGGGTACTTCTGGAGTCTCTCCCAGCGGGAGTCAGTCCTCGTCTCGAGTGGGGGGATGCACGTGCGCTTTCATCCCTATTTGTAGCAGCAGTGTTGCGCTTCCCTTCGCGTCAATCAATGGTTCTGTGGCTTTTCCTCGAGGCTTTCCCACGAGGCTTTCCCACAGGGCTGTCCCACGTGCCACCGTGGTGTGAGTCGATCCTCGGCTTGAAAGTGGAGGCAGTGAAGGGAAAACAGGTTTCCCAAGAATGGACTGAGACATCTCGGGAACTCTGGGAATGGTGGCAGGACCCTGGAGTTTCTCTCGCCTTTCCTGTATAGAACGCCTCCTCTTGAGATGCGACGGAAACGCCGGGAATTCTTTTCCCACCACGCAGGGAAAGGATCCCTCCTCTCGATCTTGGAGGCGGAAACGGGGCTCCTCTGGATGTGGGCGGGACTCTCGTGCTTCCTCTCGAGTGGAGACTGGTTTGTCGGGGAACTTCTTGAGTTGCAACAAGGGTGTGAAGGACCCTTTGGAAGTTCCAGTTGTCAGATGTGATTAGCCTCCAGACGCCTCAGCGGAAATGGGCCTCATCTCTCCTGGAGGGGAGAACCTCCTGGATTTTCTCGAGTTGCGGCAGGTGCTCTCCACTTACGACGGGGACCTCAGGGACCCGCCCTGGTTGCCTCAGGAAAGGTCAGTCCCCATGCAGTTGCTCGGGGGCCTCTCGGGATTCCTCTCCCGTCGATGCCGGGGCCTTAGACCTTGTGTGGAGTCGGTGCCAGATCCTGAGGATTCCTCTCCAGTGCTGACATGGATCTTGGGGTACTTCTGGAGTCTCCCCAGGGTAGACAGTCCTCGTCTCGAGTGGGGGCATGCACGTGCGATTTCCTCCCGAGCTGTAGCAGCAGTGTCACACTTCCCTTCGCGTGGATCAAGGGATTTGTGGCTTTTCCTCGAGGCTTTCCCAGGAGGCTTTTCCACGAGGCTTTCCTACAGGGCTGTCCCACGAGCCACCGTGGTGTGAGTCGATCCTTGGCTTGAAAGTCGAGACAGTGCAGGGAAAACAGGTTTCCCTGGAATGGACTGAGGCATCTGGGGGACTCTGGGAATGGTGGCACGACCCTGGAGTTCCTCTCTCCCTTCCTGTGGAGAGCGCCTCCTCTTGAGATGCGACGGCAACGCGGGGAATTCTTTCCCCACGACGCAGGGAAAGGATCCCTCCTCTCGAGCTAGGAGGCGGAAACGGGGCTCCTCTGGATGTGGGCGGGACTCACGCGCTTCCTATTGAGTGGAGACGGGTATGTCGGGCTTCTTGAGTTGCAGCAAGGGTGTGAAGGACCCTTTGGAAGTTCCAGAGGTTAGGTGTGATTAGCCTCCAGAGGCCTCAGCGCAAATGAGCCTCATCTCTCCTGGAGGGGAGAACCTCCTGGATTTTCTCGAGTTCCGGCAGGTGCTCTCGACTTACGACGGGGACCTCAGGGACCCGCTCTGGTGGCCTCAGGAAAGCCCAGTCCCCATGCGAGTTGCTCGGGGGCCTCTCGGGATTCCTGTCCCGTCGATTCCGGGGCCTAAGACGATGTGTGGAGTCGGTGCCGGAACCTGAGGATTCCTCTCCAGTGCTGACATGGATCTTGGGGTACTTCGGGAGTCTCCCCAGGGGAGTCAGTCCTCATTCGAGTGGGGGCATTGAAGAGCGCTTTCCTTCCGAGCTGTAGCAGCAGTGTCATTCTTCCCGTCGAGTGGATCAAGGGATCAGTGGCTTTCCCTCGAGGCTTTCCCATGAGGCTTTCTCACGAGGCTTTCCCACAGGCTGTCCCACGTGCCACCGTGCTGTGAGTCGATCCTCGGCCTTGAAAGTCGAAGCAGTGCAGGGAAAACAGGTTTCCCTGGAATGGACTGAGATATCTGGGGTACTCTGGAATGGTGGCCACGACCCTGGAGTTCCTCTCACCTTTCCTGTGAGAGCGCCTCCTCTTGAGTTGTGACGGGAAGACGGGAATTCTTTCCCGACCACGCAGGGAAAGGGGATACCTCCTCTCTAGCTGTGAGGCGGAAACGGGTTCCTCTGGATGTGGGCGGGACTCTCGTGCTTCCTCTCGAGTGGAGACAGATGACAGGTTATGTCGGTCGGAACTTCTTTGAGTTGCTAGCAATGGGTTGTGATTATATGAACCCTATGGACAAGTTCCATGAGGTTTATGGGCGGTTGAATTATGGCCTCGGACGTTCCTCAGCTGTGTGGAATATGATGTGCTCCTCATCTCGCTCTTGTGAGGCTGGATGAATCCTTCTTCTGGATTTTCTCTGTACGCTTGTCCTGGTCATGTTGCTTTCTCGATCTTTTCTTAGTAACTAATAATATATATACGACAGTCTGGCCTCTTAGTTGGCAGCGCGCGGGCTCTGGGAGGGAGTCTCAGAAAAAGGCACAAGTCCCCAACTCTCTGCGATTTGCTCGCGAGGCCTTCTCGGCGATTTCCTTCTCCCGTCTATTGCGCGCGGCCTAAGTACCTTGTGTGGAACTGTGGGCGTTGCTCAGAACTCTGAGCGATCCTCTCCCAGTCTGACATGGCATCTTGCGGCCCCCCGAGTACCTCCCTGCGCGCCAGTCTCCCCACATGCCGGGCAGCTCAGCTCCCCTCCGCGTTCCTCAGTCCGCGCGGGCATCGTCAATGTTTGCGATTTTCCTCCTCCAAGCTGTGCTAGCTTAGTTTTTCCACGCTTTCTCTCGCTGTGGACTTCTTCTCTCTTT
>NW_017200374.1:0-7022 GCF_001704415.2 Capra hircus
CGCACGTGCATGCCCCCCACTCGAGACGAGGACTGACTCCCCTGGGAGACTCCAAGAGTACCCCAAGATCCATATCAGCACTGGACAGGAATCCTCAGGTTTCGGCACCGACTCCACACAAGGTCTTAGGCTCCGGCATCGACGGAGAGGAATCCGAGAGGCCCCCGAGCAACTCCATGGGGACAGGCCTTTCCTGAGGCCACCAGAGCGGGTCCCTGAGGTCCCGCGTCGCAGTCGAGAGTCCTGCCGAAACTCGAGAAAATCCTGGAGGTTCTCCCCTCCAGGCGATATGAGGCCCATTTCCGCTGAGGGTCTCGAGGCTAATCACACCTAACCTCTGGAACTTCCAAAAGGGTTTTTCACACCCTTGTTGCAACTCAAGAAGTTCCCCGACATACCCGTCTCCACTGAGAGGAAGCACGAGAGTCCCGCCACATCCAGAGGAGCCGCGTTTCCGCCTCCTAGCTCGAGAGGAGGGATCCTTTCCCTGCGTGGTACGGGAAAGAATTCCCGGCGTTCCCGTCGCATCTCAAGAGGAGGCGCTCTCCACAAGGAAAGGCGAGAGGAACTCCAGGGTCGTGCCACCATTGCCAGGAGTCCCCCAGATGTCTCAGTCCATTTCCAGGGAACCTGTTTTCCCTGCACTGCCTCGACTTTCAAGCCGAGGATCGACTCACACCACGGTGGCACGTGGGACAGCCTGTGGGACAAGCCCTGTGTGGAAAGGCCTCGTGGGAAAGCCTCGTGGGAAAGCCTCGAGGGAAAGCCACAGATCCCTTGATCCACGCGAAGGAAAGCGTGACACTGCTGCTACAGCTCGGGAGGAAAGACGCAGGTGCATGCCCCCACTCTAGAAGAGGACTGACTCCCCTGGGGAGACTCCAGAAGAACCCCAAGATCTATGTCAGCACTGGAGAGGAATCCTAAGTTCCCGGCCTCGAATCCACACAAGGTCTTAGGCCCCGGCATCGACGGGAGAGGAATCCCGAGAGGCCCCCGAGCAACTCCCATGGGGACTGGCCTTTCCTGAGGCCACCAGAGCGAGTCTCTGAGCTCCCCGTCGTAAGTCGAGAGCACCTGCCGCACCTCGAGAAAATCCAGGAGGTTCTCCCCTCCAGGAGAGATGAGGCCCATTTCCGCTGAGGCGTTTCGAGGCTAACCACACCTAACCTCTGGAACTTCAATAGGGTCCTTCACAACCTTGCTGCAACTCAAGAAGTTCCCCGAAATTCCCGTCTCCACTCGAGAGGAAGCACGAGAGTCCCACCCACATCCAGAGGAGCCCCGTTTCTGCCTCCTACCTCGAGAGGAGGGATCCTTTCCCTGCGTGGTCCGGAAAGAATTCCCGGCATTCCCGTCGCATCTCAAGAGGAGGCGCTCTCCACAGGAAAGGCGAGAGGTAACTCCAGGGTGGTGTCACCATTCCCAGAGCCCAAAGATGTCTCAGTCCATTCCAGGAAATCATGTTTTCCCTGCACTGCCTCGACTTCCTAGCCGAGGATCGACTCACACCACGGTGGCACGTGGGACAGCCCTGTGGGTAAGCCACGTGGGAAAGCCTCGAGGGAAAGCCACAGATCCCTTGATCCACGCGAAGGAAAGCGTGACACTGCTGCTACAGCTCGGGAGGAAAGCGCAGGTGCATGCCCCCACTCTAGAAGAGGACTGACTCCCCTGGGGAGACTCCAGAAGAACCCCAAGATCTATGTCAGCACTGGAGAGGAATCCTAAGTTCCCGGCCTCGAATCCACACAAGGTCTTAGGCCCCGGCATCGACGGGAGAGGAATCCCGAGAGGCCCCCGAGCAACTCCCATGGGGACTGGCCTTTCCTGAGGCCACCAGAGCGAGTCTCTGAGCTCCCCGTCGTAAGTCGAGAGCACCTGCTGCAACTCGAGAAAATCCAGGAGGTTCTCCCCTCCAGGCGAGATGAGGCCAATTTCCGCTGAGGCGTCTCACGGCTTATTACACCTAACCTCTCGAACTTCAAAAGGGTCCTTCACTCCCTTGCTGCAACTCAAGAAGTTCCCCAACATTCCCGTCTACACTCGAGTGGAAGCACGAGAGTCCCGCCCACATCCAGAGGAGCCCCGTTTCCGCCTCCTAGCTCGAGAGGTGGGATCCTTTCCCTGCGTGGTCGGGAAAGAATTCCCGGCGTTCCCGTCGCATCTCAAGAGGAGGCGCTCTCCACAAGAAAGGCGAGAGGAACTCCAGGGTCGTGCCACCATTGCCAGGGTGCCCCAGATGTCTCACTCCATTCCAGGGCAACCTGTTTTCCCTGCACTGCCTCGACTTTCAAGCCGAGGATCGACTCGCACCACGGTGGCACATGGGACAACCCTGTGGGAAAGCCTCGTGGGAAAGCCTCGTGGGAAAGCCTCGAGGGAAAGCCACAGATCCCTTGATCCACGCGAAGGAAAGCGTGACACTGCTGCTACAGCTCTGGGAGGAAAGCGCCAGGTGCATGATCGAGGACTACTCCCTGGGGAGACTCCAGAGACCCCAAGATCTATGTCAGCACTGTACGCTTCCTTCGCGTGGATCAAGGATCTGTGGCTTTCCCTCGAGGCTTCCCACGAGGCTTCCCACGAGGCTTTCCCACAGGGTTGTCCCATGTGCCACCGTGGTGCGAGTCGATCCTCGGCTTGAAAGTCGAGGCAGTGCAGGGAAAACAGGTTGCCCTGGAATGGAGCTGAGACATCTGGGGCACCCTGGCAATGGTGGCACGACCCTGGAGTTCCTCTCGCCTTTCTTGTGGAGAGCGCCTCCTCTTGAGATGCGACGGGAACGCCGGGAATTCTTTCCCGACCACGCAGGGAAAGGATCCCACCTCTCGAGCTAGGAGGCGGAAACGGGGCTCCTCTGGATGTGGGCGGGACTCTCGTGCTTCCACTCGAGTGGTAGACGGGAATGTTGGGGAACTTCTTGAGTTGCAGCAAGGGAGTGAAGGACCCTTTTGAAGTTCGAGAGGTTAGGTGTAATAAGCCGTGAGACGCCTCAGCGGAAATTGGCCTCATCTCGCCTGGAGGGGAGAACCTCCTGGATTTTCTCGAGTTGCAGCAGGTGCTCTCGACTTACGACGGGGAGCTCAGAGACTCGCTCTGGTGGCCTCAGGAAAGGCCAGTCCCCATGGCGAGTTGCTCGGGGGCCTCTCGGGATTCCTCTCCCGTCGATGCCGGGGCCTAAGACCTTGTGTGGATTCGAGGCCGGGAACTTAGGATTCCTCTCCAGTGCTGACATAGATCTTGGGGTTCTTCTGGAGTCTCCCCAGGGGAGTCAGTCCTCTTCTAGAGTGGGGGCATGCACCTGCGCTTTCCTCCCGAGCTGTAGCAGCAGTGTCACGCTTTCCTTCGCGTGGATCAAGGGATCTGTGGCTTTCCCTCGAGGCTTTCCCACGTGGCTTACCCACAGGGCTGTCCCACGTGCCACCGTGGTGTGAGTCGATCCTCGGCTTAGGAAGTCGAGGCAGTGCAGGGAAAACATGATTTCCTGGAATGGACTGAGACATCTTTGGGCTCTGGGAATGGTGACACCACCCTGGAGTTCCTCTCGCCTTTCCTGTGGAGAGCGCCTCCTCTTGAGATGCGACGGGAACGCCGGGAATTCTTTCCGGACCACGCAGGGAAAGGATCCCTCCTCTCGAGGCTAGGAGGCAGAAACGGGGCTCCTCTGGATGTGGGTGGGACTCTCGTGCTTCCTCTCGAGTGGTAGACGGGAATTTCGGGGAACTTCTTGAGTTGCAGCAAGGTAGTGAAGGACCCTATTGAAGTTCCGAGAGGTTAGGTGTGGTTAGCCGTCGAAACGCCTCAGCGGAAATGGGCCTCATCTCTCCTGGAGGGGAGAACCTCCTGGATTTTCTCGAGGTGCGGCAGGTGCTCTCGACTTACGACGGGGAGCTCAGAGACTCGCTCTGGTGGCCTCAGGAAAGGCCAGTCCCCATGGGAGTTGCTCGGGGGCCTCTCGGGATTCCTCTCCCGTCGATGCCGGGGCCTAAGACCTTGTGTGGATTCGAGGCCGGGAACTTAGGATTCCTCTCCAGTGCTGACATAGATCTTGGGGTTCTTCTGGAGTCTCCCCAGGGGAGTCAGTCCTCGTTCTAGAGTGAGGGCATGCACCTGCTCTTTCCTCCCGAGCAGTAGCAGCAGTGTCACGCTTTCCTTCGCGTGGATCAAGGGATCTGGTGGCTTTCCCTCGAGGCTTTCCCACGTGGCTTACCCACAGGGCTGTCCCACGTGCCACCGTGGTGTGAGTCGATCCTCGGCTAGGAAGTCGAGGCAGTGCAGGGAAAACATGATTTCCTGGAATGGACTGAGACATCTTTGGGCTCTGGGAATGGTGACACCACCCTGGAGTTCCTCTCGCCTTTCCTGTGGAGAGGCGCCTCCTCTTGAGATGCGACGGGAACGCCGGGAATTCTTTCCCGACCACGCAGGGAAAGGATCCATCCTCTCGAGCTAGGAGGCGGAAACGGGGCTCCTCTGGATGTGGGCGGGACTCTCGTGCTTCCTCTCCAGTGGAGACGGGTATGTCGGGAACTTCTTGAGTTGCACAAGGGTGTGAAAAACCCTTTGGAAGTTCCAGAGGTTAGGTGTGATTAGCCTCGAGACGCCTCAGCGGAAATGGGCCTCATATCGCCTGGAGGGAGAACCTCCAGGATTTTCTCGAGTTTCGGCAGGAACTCTCGACTGCGACGGGGACCTCAGGGACCCGCTGCTGGTGGCCTCAGGAAAGGCCTGTCCCCATGGAGTTGCTCGGGGCCTCTCGGGATTCCTCTCCGTCGATGCCGGGCCTAAGACCTTGTGTGGAGTCGGTGCCGAAACCTGAGGATTCCTGTCCAGTGCTGATATGGATCTTGGGGTACTCTTGGAGTCTCCCCAGGGGAGTCAGTCCTCGTCTCGAGTGGGGGCATGCACGTGCGGTTTCCTCTCGAGCTGTAGCAGCAGTGTCACGCTTCCCTTCGCGTGGATCAAGGGATCTGTGGCTTTCCTCGAGGCTTTCCCACGAGGCTTTCCACGAGGCTTTCACACAGGGCTGTCCCACATCCGTGGTGTGAGTCTATCCTCGGCTTGAAAGTCGAGGCAGTGCAGGGAAAACAGGTTTCCCTGGAATGGACTGAGACATCTGGGGGCCTGGCAATTGGCACGACCCTGGAGTTCCTCTCGCCTTTCCTGTGGAGAGCGCCTCCTCTTGAGATGCGACGGGAACGCCGGGAATTCTTTCCCGACCACGCAGGGAAAGGATCCCTCCCTCTCGAGCTAGGAGGCAAACGGGCTCCTCTGGATGTGGGGCGGGACTCTCGTGCTTCCTCTCAGTGGAGACGGGTATGTCGGGGAACTTCTTGAGTTGCAGCAAGGGTGTGAAGGACCTTTGGAGTTCCAGAGGTTAGGTGTGATTAGCCTCGAGACGCCTCAAGGAAATGGGCCTCATCTCGCCTGGAGGGGAGAACCTCCTGGATTTTCTCGAGTTGCGGCAGGTGCTCTCGACTTACGACGGGGACCTCAGGGACCCGCTCTGGTGGCCTCAGGAAAGGCCAGTCCCCATGCGAGTTGCTCGGGGCCCTCTCGGATTCCCTCCCGTCGATGCCGGGGCCTAAGACCTTACGTGAGTCGGTGCCGTAACCTGAGGATTCCTCTCCAGTGCTGACATGGATCTTGGGTACTGCTGGAGTCTCCCCAGGGGAGTCAGTCCTCGTCTCGAGTGGGGCATGCACGTGCGCTTTCCTCCCCAGCTGTAGCAGCAGTGTCGCGCTTCCCTTCGCGTGGATCAAGGGATCTGTGGCTTTCCCGAGGCTTTCCCACGAGGCTTTCCCACGAGGCTTTTCCACAGGGCTGTCCCACGTGCCACCGTGGTGTGGGTCGATCCTCGGCTTGAAAGTCGAGTCAGTGGGGGGAAACAGGTTTCCCTGGAATGGACTGAGACATCTGGGGGACTCGGAGAATGGTGGCATGTCCCTGGAGTTTCCTCTCGCCTTTTCCTGTGGAGAGCGCCTCCTCTTGAGATGCAACGGGAACGCCGGGAATTCTTTCCCGACCTTGCAGGAAAGGATCCCTCCCTCTCGAGCTATGGGAGGCGGCAGCGGGGCTCCTCTAGTGTGTGGGCGGAGCACGTGCTCGTGCTTCACTCGAGTGAAGATGGGTGAGGGATCGTTGGGAACTTCTTGAGTTGCGCAAGGGGTAAGGAGCCGCTTTGAAGTTCGCAGAGTTAGGTGTTATAGGCCGTGCCAAGACGGCCTCAGGCGGAAATGGCGTCATCATCGGCCTGGAGGGGAGAACCTCCTGGAATTTCTCGAAGTTGCGCGCAGCGTGCTGCTGCACTTACGACGGGGACGCTCAGGACTCGCTCTGGTGGCCTCAGAAAGGCCTCAGTCCAACGCCGCAGTTGTCGGGGCCTCCTCGGATTCCGCTCTCCATCATGCCGGGGCCTAAGAGCGCTGTGTGGAGATTCGAGGCCTGGAACCTAGGATTCCTCTCTCCAGTGCTTACATGGATGCTTGGGGACTTCTTGCGAGTCTGCACCCAGGGGAGTCAGTCGCTCTGTCTAGAGCTGGGGCATGCACGTGCCGCGTTTCCTCCGAGCTGTAGGAGCAGTGTCATCGCTTTCTTCGCGTGAATCAAGGGTATTGCTCTGCCTGAGGCTTTTCGCACGAGGCTTTTCACGGGGCTCTACGCACAGGGCTGTCCGCACGTGCCACCGTGGTGTGAGTATGCCTCGGGCTTCAGAGAGTCGAGGCCAGTTGGCAGGGACAAACAGTTTCCCTGAATTGGAGCTGAGACATCTGGGAACTCTGAATTGGTGGACACGAACCTGCGGAGTTCTCTGCCTTTCCTAGTGGAGAGCGGCCTCCTCTTGGAGACTGGCGACGGAACGCCGGGAATTCTGTTACCGGACGCACGAAGCAGGGAAAGGATGCCCTCCTCGTCGAGGTAGGAGGCAGAAACGGGGCTCTCTGACATGTGGGTCGGGACTCATCGTGACTTCCTCTCGAGAATGAGACGGTTTTATATCGGGGATGCTCTCTCAACAA
>NW_017200375.1:0-7022 GCF_001704415.2 Capra hircus
CTACAGCTCGGAGGAAAGCGCACGTGCATGCCCCCACTCGAGTAGAGGACTGACTGCCCTGGGGAGACTCCAGAAGTACCCAAGATCTATGTCAGCACTGGAGAGGAATCCTCAGGTTACAGCACCGACTCCCCACAAGAACTTAGGCTCCGGCATCAACGGGAGAGGAATCCCGAGAGGCCCCCAAGCTACTCACATGGGGACTGGCCTTTCCTGAGGCCACCAGAAAGGGTCCCTGAGGTCCCCATCGTAAGTCGAGAGCACCTGCCACAACTCGAGAAAATCCAGGAGGTTCTCCCATCCAGGCGAGATGAGGCCCATTTCCGCTGAGGCGTCTGGAGTCTAATCACTTCTAATATCTGGAACTTCCAAATGGTCATTCACACCATTGCTGCAACTCAAGAAGTTCCCCGACATACCCGTCTCCACTTGAGACGAAGCACGAGAGTCCCGCCCACATCCAGAGGAGCCCCGTTTCCGCCTCCTACCTCGAGAGGAGGTATCCTTTCCCTGCGTGGTCGGGAAAGAATTCCCGGCATTTCCGTCGCATCTCAAGAGGAGGCGCTCTCCACCGAAAGGCGAGAGGAACTCCAGGGTCGTGCTACCATTCCCAGAGTCCCCAGATGCCTCAGTCCATTCCAGGGAAACCTGTTTACCCTGTACTGCCTCGACTTTCAAGCCGAGTATCGACTCACACCACGGTGGCACGTGGGACAGCCCTGTGGGAAAGCCTCGTGGGAAAGCCTCGTGGAAAGAAAGCCTCGAGGGAAAGCCCCTGATCTCTTGATCCTCGCGAGGGGAAGGGAGACACTGCTGCTACAGCTCGGGAGGAAAGCGCACGTGCATGCCCCCACTCGAGACGCGTACTGACTCCCCTGGGGAGACTCCAGAAGTACCCCAAGATCCATGTCAGCAATGGAGAGGAATCCTCAGGTTCCGGCACCGACTCCACACAAGGTCTTAGGCCCCGGCATCGACGGGGAGAGGAATCCCGAGAGGCCCCGAGCACCTTGCATGGGGACTGGCCTTTACTGAGGCCACCAGAGCGGGTCCCAGGGGTCCCCGTCGTAAGTCGAGAGCACCTGCCGCAACTCGAGAAAATCCAGGAGGTTCTCCCCTCCAGGCTATATGAGGCCCATTTCCGCTGAGGCATCTTGAGGCTAATCACACCTAACCTCTGGAATTTTCAAAGGTCCTTCACACCCTTGCTGCAACTCAAGAAGTTCCCCGACATACCCGTCTCGACTCGAGAGGAAGCACGAGAGTTCTGCCACATCCAGAGGAGCCCCGTTTCCGTCTCATAGCTCGAGAGGAGGGATCCTTTCCCTGCGTGGTCGGGAAAGAATTCCCGGCGTTCCCGTCGCATCTCAAGAGGAGGCTCTCTCCATAGGAAAGGCGAGAGGAACTCCAGGGTCGGGCCACCATTCCCAGAGTCCCCCAGATGTCTGTCCATTCCAGGGAAACCTGTTTTCCCTGCACTGCCTCGACTTTCAAGCCGAGGATCGACTCACACCACGGTGGCACGTGGGACAGCCCTGTGGGAAAGCCTCGTGGGAAAGCCTAGTGGAAAGCCTTGAGGCAAAGCCACAGATCCCTTGATCCACGCGAAGGGAAGCATGACTCTGCTGCTACAGCTCGGGAGGAAATCGCATGTCCCTGCCCCCACTCGAGACGAGGACTGACTCCCCTGGGGAGACTCCAGAAGTACCCCAAGATCCATGTCAGCACTGGAGAGGAATCCTCAGGTTCCAGCACCGACTCCACACAAGGTCTTAGACCCCGGCATCGATGGAAGAGGAATCCCGAGAGGCCCCGAGCAACTCGCATGGGAATGGTCTTTCCTGAGGCCACCAGAGCAGGTCCCTGAGGTCCCCGTCATAATTGGAGAGCACCTGCCACAACTCGAGAAAATCCAGGAGGTTCTTCCTTCCAGGCGAAATGAGGCCCATTTCCGCTGAGGCGTCTCGAGGCTAATCACACCTAAACTCTGGAACTTTCCAAAGAGTCCTTCACACCCTTGCTGCAAATCAAGAAGTTCCCCGACATTCCCGTCTCCACTCGAGAGGAAGCTCGAGAGTCCCGCCCACATCCAGAGGAGCCCCGTTTCCACCTCCTAGCTCGAGACGGGGAATCCTTTCAGTGTGTGGTCGGGAAAGAATTCCCGGTGTTCCCGTCGCCTCTCAAAAACAGGCGCTCTCCACAGGAAAGGCCAGAGGAACTCCATTGTCGTGCCACCATTCCCAGAGTCCTCCAGATGTCTCAGTCCATGCCAGGGACACCTGTTTTCCCTGCACTGCCTCGACATTCATGCAGATGATCGACCCACACAACGGTGGCACTTGGGACAGCCCTGTGGGAAAGCCTGTTTGGAAAACTTGGTGGGAATGCCCAGAGGGAAAGCCACAGATCCCTTGATCGTCGGGCCGGGAAGACTGACACTGGTTCTAGAGCTCGGGAGGAAAGCGCACGTGCATGCCCCCACTCGAGATGAGGACTGAATCGCCTGGGGAGGCTCCAGAAGTACCCCAGGATCCATGTCAGGCCTGGAGAGAAATCCTCACGTTCCGGCCCCAACTCCAGACAAGGTCTTAGGTTCCGGCATCTACGGTAGAGGAATCCAGGGAGGTCCCCTAGCAACTCGCATGGGGACCTGCCTTTCCTGAGGCCACCAGAGCGGGTCCCTGAGGTCCCCGTCGTAAGTCGAGAGCACCTGCCGCAAGTCGAGAAAATCCTGGAGGTTCTCCCCTCCAGGCGAACAGAGGCGAATTATTGCTGAAGCATCTCGAGGCCAATCACACCTACCCCCTGAACCGTCCAAAGGTTCCTTCACACCCTTGCTGCAACTCAAGAAGTTCCCCGATATACCCGTATGCACTCGAGAGGAAGCAGAAGGGTCCCGCCCACATCCAAAGGAGCCCCGTTTCCGCCTCTTTGCTCGAGATGAGGGATCCTTTCCCTACTTGGTCGAAAAAGAATTCCCGAGGTTCCCGTCGCATCTCAAGAGGAGGCCCACTCCACAGGAAAGGGGATAGGTACTCCAGGTCAGGCCACCATTCCAAGAGTCCCCCAGATGTCTCAGTCCATTTCAGAGGAAACCTGTTTTCCCCAAACTGCCTCGACTTTCACGCCGAAGATCGACTCAAACCACAGTGGCACGTGGGACAGCCCTGTGGTAAAGCCTCGTAGGAAAGCCTCGTGGGAAAGCCTTGAGGGAAAGCCTCGAGGGAAAGCCACAGATCCCTTGATCCACGCGATGGGAAGCGTGACACTGCTTCCACAGCTCAGGAGGAAAGCGCACGTGCATGCCCCACTCGAGACGAGGACTGACTCCCCTGGGGAGACTCCAGAAGTACCCCAAGATCCATGTCAGCACTGGAGAATAATTCTCAGTTTACGGCCCCGACTTCACAAAAGGTCTTAGGCCCCAGCATTGAAGGAGAGGAATCCTGAGAGGCCAATAAGCAACTCGCACGGAGAGTGGCCTTTCCTGAGGCCACCAGATAGGTCCCTGTGGTCCCCGTCGTAAATCGAGAGCACCTACCGCAACTCGAGAAAAACCTGGAGATTCTCCCCTCCAGGCTAGATGAGGCCCATTTCCGCTGAGGCGACTCGAGGCTAATCACATCTAACCTTTGGAACTTCCATAGGGTCCTTCACACCCTTGCTGCAACTCAAGAAGTTCCCCGACATACCCTTGTCCACTCGAGAGGAAGCGCGAGCGTCCCTTGCACATCCAGAGAAGGCCCTTTTCCTCCTTGTAGCTCGAGATGAGGGATCCTTTCCCTGCGTGGTCGGGAAAGAATTCCTGGCATTTCCGTCGCATCCAAGAGGAAGCGCTCTCCACAGGAAAGGCGATAGGAACTCCAGGGTCGTGCCACCATTCCAAGAGTCCCCCAGAGGACTGAGTCCATTCCAAAGGAAACTCTTTACCTGCACTGCCTTGACTGTCACGTCGAGGATCGACTCACACCACGGTGGCACGTGGACAGCCCTGTGTGTTAGCCTCGTGGGAAAGCCTCATGGGAAATCCTACAGGGAAAGCCACACATCCCTTGATCCACCCGTCGGGTAGCATGACACTGCTGCCACCGTTAGGGAGGAAAGCCCACGTGCATTTCCCCACTCGAGACGAGGACTGACTCCCCTGGGGAGAGTCCAGAAGTACCCAAAAATCCACGTCAGCACTGGAGAGGAATCCTCAGTTTCCGGTCCCAACTCAACACAAGGTCTTTGACTCGGGAAATGCAAGCAGTTAAAAGATCTCTCCTTTGGAGCCTCGAGGGGGGATCGGGGCTTCTCTGGATGTGGGCGGGACCCTCGTGCTTCCTTTGAGTGTAGACGGGTATGTCGGGAAAGCTCTTGAGTTGCAGCAAGTGTGTGAAGGAACCATTGGAAGTTCCAGAGGTTAGGTGTGCTTAGCCTCTAGATGCGTCAGTGGAAATAGGCCTCATTTTGCCTGTAGGGGAGAACCTCCTGGATTTTCTCGAGTTACGGCAGGTGCTCTCGAATTACGACGGGGACCTCAGGGAACCTGTCTCGTGGCCTCAGGAAAGGCCAGTCCCCATGCAAGTTGCCAGGGGGACTCTCGGGATTCCTCTTGGGTCGATGCCGGGGCCTAAGACCTTGTGTGGAGTCGAGGCCGGATCCTGAGGATTCCTCTCCAGTGCTGACATGGTTCTTGGGGTACTTCTGGAGTCTCCCCAGGGAAGTCAGTCCTCGTCTCGAGTGTGGGCATGCACGTGCGCTTTCCTCCCGAGCTGTAGCAGCAGTGTCACGCTTCCTAACGCGTGGTCAAGGGATCTGTAGCTTTCACTCAAGTCTTTCCTTCAAGGCTTTCCCAAGAGTCTTTCCCACAGGGCTGTCCACCTGCCACCATGGTGTGAGTCGATCCTCGGCTTGAAAGTCGAGGCAGTGCAGGGAAAACAGGTTCCTCTGGAATGGACTGTGACATCTGGGGGACTCTTGGAATGGTGGTACGACCCTGGAGTTCCGCTCGCCTTTCCTGTGGAGAGCGCCTCCTCTTGAGATGGGACGGGAACGCCGGGAATTCTTTCCCGACCAAGCAGGGAAAGGATCCGTCATCTCGAGGTCCGAGGCAGAAACGGGGCTCCTCTGGATGTGGGCGGACCCTCGTGCTTCCTCTGAGTGGAGACGGTATGTCGGGGAACTTCTTGAGTTTCAGCAAGGTTGTGAAGGAACCTTTGGAATTTCCAGAGTTTAGGTGTGATTAGCCTCGAGTGCCTCAGCGCGAAATTGGCCTCATCTTGCCTGGAGGGGAGAACCTCCTGGATTTTCTCGAATTGTGGCAGGTGTTCTCAACGTACGCTGGGACCTCAGGGACCCGCTCTGTGGCGTCAGGAAAGGCCAGTTCCCATCCGAGTGGCTACGGGGCCTCTCAGGATTCCTCTCCCGTCGATGGTGGGGCCTAAGACCTTGTGTGAAGTCGAGGCTGCGTACCTGAGGATTCCTCTCCGTGGTGACATGGTTCTTGGGGTACTTCTTGAGTCTCCCCAGGGGTGTCAGTCCTCTTCTCAGCGGGATCATGCAAGAACGCTTACCTCCTGAGCTGCAGTAGCAGTGTCACGCTGCCCGTCGCGTGTGGATCAAGAGATCTATGTCTTTCCCTCGAGGTATTTCTCACGGGGCTTTCCCTCGAGGCTTTCCCACGAGGCTTTCCCACATCGCTGTCCCACGTGCCACCATGGTGCCAGTCGATCCTCGGCGTGAAAATCAAGGCAGTGCAGGGAAAACAGGTTCCTCTGGAATGGACTGAGACATCTGGGGGACTCTTGGAATTGTGGCACGACCCTGGAGTTCCTCTCGCCTTTCCTGTGGAGAGCGCCTCTTCTTGAGATGCGGTGGAACGCCGGGAATACTTTCCCGACCAAGCAGGGAAAGTCCCGTGGTCCAGCCCCGGTGGATCCAGCGTGATTCGAAGGTGGGGACGTAGTCGTCGTCTTTGGAAATATACATATTTAATCCCAGATATAAAGAGATTAGAAATGGATTGTGTAGTAGGAAGATTATTGGAGAAAAAGAGGCTGAATAACTTGGATTACGTGGAATAACATCCATCCTCCAGTAGAGAATTCAGCCAGAAAAACGGGAGCAAAAAAGAAGCGACATGGGGAATCAGTCTTTCCGGAAACTGATCTGATTCTTTATTTTGGTTTTGCTTGTATACCTCTTGTTACACATAGGGATGAATACAGAGTCACGCAGGAGTCGGCATCCTGACCTTTATCAAAATCAGGTGCTTCACATAAATGTATAAAAAAAAGGTCTTAGGGATCTTACATCATCTTCTGGCCATGAATGAGACCTGCTGACATTTTATGATCCTTTCTTTCTGATAACCAAATAAACTTATTTCTTCCAAGGGTGTTTTTTCTTAAACCAGGCACCACCCTCCAAATAAAGTTACATTCCTATAGGGTGAGGGTGTTGTAGTGAGTTACAATAAAGAAAGGAATTTATTTAACCCAAGGTTAACATGATTAGTCTTAAAGGTGAATTCTTATTCTCCTATATGCTTAAAGGTTAATACTTATTTCTCCTATATACTAGTTATATTCATTATAAGGGTAGGGAACATGGAGATTTATCAGCAAACATCAGCCTAACAAATGAAAATCCTTTCATCAATTCTCCCTTAAGATCTATTTAGTCTTAAGATATGATAAATTACATTCTTACATAGAAAGGACACAGTGATATATAACAAAGTACAGTGATCTATTACAAAAGTGAAAATCCATTAACTCAAAAAGTCTAGTATTGCTAACATCAAAACTGCTATATTTCCTTTGCTATATTCCAAATACATTGATTAATATATTCCCAAGTGCCTAAGGATATGGAGGCCTGGTGGCAATCATTGACTCAACAAGAAGAAAAAGTCCTATGCTAATTAAGACTCTCAAAATACTCCAAAACTCTCTGTGCTGTTTACAGTTGAGAGGTAGTAAACAATCTTGTGCCTAGTGGCAGCAGTATGGATAATCCTGCACACAGCTGGTGTC
>NW_017200376.1:0-7021 GCF_001704415.2 Capra hircus
TGGGAATGGTGGCACGACCCGGAGTTCCTCTCGCCTTTCCTGTGGAGAGCGCCTCCTCTTGAGATGCGACGGAATCGCTGGAATTCTTTCCCGACCACGCAGGGAAAGGATCCTCCTCGAGCTAGGAGGCAGAAACGGGTCTCCTCTGGATGTGGCGGGACTCTCGTGCTTCCTTTTCGAGTGGACCGGGTATGTCGGGGAACTTCTTGAGTTGCAGCAAGGGTGTGAAGGACCCCTTTGGAAGTTCAGAGGTTAGCTGTGATTAGCCTCGAGAAGCCTCAGCGGAAATGGTCCTCATCTCGCCTGGAGGGAAGAACCTCCTGGATTTTCTCGAGTTGCGGCAGGTGCTCTCGACTTACGACGGGACCTCAGGACCCGCTCTGGTGGCCTCAGGAAAGGCCAGTCCCCATGGCGAGTTGCTCGGGGCCTCTCGGGATTCCTCTCCCCTCGATGCCGGGGGCCTAAGACCTTGAGTGGAGTCGGCCGAAACCTGTGGATTCCTCTCAGTGCTGACATGGATCTTGGGGTACTTCTGGAGTCTCCCCAGGAGAGTCAGTCCTCGTCTCGAGTGGGGCATGCACGTGCTCTTTCCTCCCGAGCTGTAAGCAGCAGTGTCACGCCTTCCCTATGCGTGGATCAAGGGCATCAGGGGCTTTCCTCGAGGCTTTTCGCACGAGGCTTTCCCACGAGGCTTTCCCACAGGACTGTCCCACATGCCCACCGTGGTGTGAGTCGATCCTCGGCTTGAAAGTCGAGGCAGTCGCAGGGAAAACAGGTTTCCCTGGAATGGACGAGACATCTGGGGGACTCTGGGAATGTGACACGACCCTGGAGTTCCTCTCGCCTTTCCTGTGGAGAGCGCCTCCTCTTGAGATGCGACGGGAATGCTGGGAATTCTTTCCCGAACACGCCAGGGAAAGGATCCCTCTCTCGGAGCTAGGAGGCGGAAACGGGGCTCCTCTGGATGTGGGCGGGACTCTCGTGCTTCCTCTCGAGTGGAGACGGGTATGTCGGGGAACTTCTTGAGTTGGCAGCAAGGGTGTGAAGGACCCTTTGGAATTTCCAGAGTTTAGATGTGATTAGCCTCCAGACGCCTCAGCAGAAATGGGACTCATCTCGCCTGGAGGGGAGAACCTCCTGGATTTTCTCGAGTTGCGGCAGTGTGCTCTCGTACTTACGACACAGACGTCAGAACCCGCTCTGGTGGCCTCAGGAAAGGCCAGTCCCCATGCGATTTGCTCGGGGGCCTCTCGGGATTCCTCTCCCGTACATGCTGGGGCCTAAGACCTTTGTGTGGAGACGGTGCCGGAACCTGAGTATTCCTCTCCAGTGCTGACATGGATCTTGGGGTACTTCTGGAGTCTCCCCAGGGGAGTCAGTCCTCGTCTCGAGTGGGGCATGCACGTGCCCTTTCTTTCCGAGCTGTAGCTGGCAGTGTCACGCTTCCCCTTCGCGTGGATCAAGGGATCTGTGGCTTTCCCTCGAGGCTTTCCCACGAGGCTTTCCCACAGGACTATCCAACGTGCCACCGTGGTGTGAGTCGATCCTCGGCTTGAAAGTTGAGGCAGTGGAGGGAAAACAGATTTCCCTGGAATGGACTGAGACATCTGGGGGACTCTGGAATGGTGGCACGACCCTGGAGTTCCTCTCGCCTTTCCTGTGGAGAGCGCCTCCACTTGAGATGCGACGGTAATGCAGGGAATTCTTTCCCCACCACGCAGGGAAAGGATCCCTCCACTCGAGCTAGGAGGCGGAAAACGAGGCTCCTCTGGATGTGGGCGGGACTCTCGTGCTTCCTCTCGAGTGGAGACGGGGTATGTCGGGGAACTTCTTGAGTTGCAGCAAGGGTGTGAAGGACCCTTTCGAAGTTCCAGAGGTTAGATGTGATTAGCCTCGAGACGCTTAAACGGAAACGGGCCTCATCTCGCCTGGAGGGGAGAACCTCCTGGATTTTCTCGAGTTGTGGCAGGTGCTCTCAAGTTACGACGGGGACCTCAGGGACCGTCTCTGGCGGCCTCAGGAAAGGCCGACCCCATGCGAGTTGCTCTAGTGCCTCTCGGGATTCCTCTCCCGTAGATGCCAGCGCCTAAGACCTTGCTTGGAGTCGGTGCTGGAACGTGAGGATTCCTCTCCAGTGCTGACATGGATCTTGGGGTACTTCTGGAGTCTCCCAGGGGAGTCAGTCCTCGTCTCGAGTGGGGGCATGCACGCGCACTCCCGAGCTGTAGCAGGAGTGTCACGCTTCCCTTCTTGGGGATCAAGGGATCAGGGGCTTTACCTCGAGGCTTTGCCATGAGGCTTTCCCACGAGGCTTTCCCACAGGGCTGTCCCATGTGCCACCGTTGTATGAGTCGATCCTCGGCTTGAAAGTCTAGGCAGTGCAGAGAAAACTGGTTTCCCTGGCATGGACTGGAGCATCTGGGGGACTCTGGGAATGGTGGCACGACCCTGGAGTTCCTCTCGCCTTTCCTGTGGAGAGCGCCTCCTGTTAAGTTGCGACGGGAACGCCAGGAATACTTACCCGACCACGTAGGGAAAGGATCCCTCCTCTGGAACTATGAGGCGGAAACGGGGCTCCTCTGGATGTGGGCGGGACTCTCGTGCTTCCTCTCGAGGGGAAACGGGTATGTCGAGGAACTTCTTGAATTGAAGCAAGGGTGTGAAAGACGCTTTGGAAGTTCCAGAGGTTAGGTGTGATTAGTCTCGAGACGCCTCAGCACAAATGGGCCTCATGTCGCCTGAAGGGGAGAACCTCCTGAATTTTCTCGAGTTGCGGCAGGTGCTGTGGACTTAAGACGGGGTCCTCAGGGACCCGCTCTGGTGGCCTCAGGAAAGGCCAGTCACCATGCGAGTTGCTCGGGGGCCTCTCGGGATTCCTCTCCCGTCGATGCCGGCGCCTTATACCTTGTGTGGAGTCGGTGACGGAACCTGAGAAAACCTCTCCAGTGCTTACATGGACCTTGGGGTACTTCTGGAGTCTCCCAGGTGAGTCAGTCCTCGTCTCTAGTGGATGCATGTACGTGCAATTTCCTCCAGAGCTGTAGCAGCAGTGTCACGCTTCCCTTCGCGTGGATCCAGGAATCTGTGGCTTTCCGTGGAGGCTTTGCCACGAGGCTTTGCCACGAGGCCTTCCCACGACGTTTACCCACTGGGCAGTCCCACGTGCCACCGTGGTGTGAGTGGATCCTCGGCTTCAAAGTCGAGGCAGTGCAGGGAAAACAGGTTTCCCTGGAATGGAATGAGACATCTGGGGGACGCTGGGAATGGTGGCACGACCCTGGAGTTCCTCTCGCCTTTCCTGTGGAGAGCGCCTCCTCTTGAGATGCGACGGGAACGCGGGGTATTCTTTCCCCAACACGCAGGGAAAGGATGCCTCCTCTCGAGCTAGGAGTCGGAAACGGGTCTCCTCTGGATGTGGGCGGGACTCTCGTGCTTCCTCTCGAGTGGAGACGGGTATGTCGGGAAACTTCTTGAGTTGCAGCAAGGGTGTGAAGGACCCTTTGGAAGTTCCAGATGTTAGATGTGATTAGCCTCCAGACGCCTCAGCGGAAATGGGCCTCATCTCGCCTGGAGGGTAGAACCTCCTGCATTTTCTCGAGTTGCGGCAGGTGCTCTCGACTTACGACAGGGACCTCAGGGACCCGCTCTGGTGGCCTCAGGAAAGGCCAGTCCGCATGCGAGTTGCTAGGCGGCCTCTCGGGATTCCTCTCCCGGTGATGCCGGGGCCTAAGATCTTGTGTGAGTCGGTGCCGGAACCTGAGGATTCCTCTCCAGTGATGACATGGATCTTGGGGTACTTCTGGAGTCTCCCCAGGTGAGTCAGTCCTCATCTCGAGTGAGGGCATGCACGTGCGCTTTCCTCCCCAGCTGTAGCAGCAGTGTCACGCTTCCCTTCGCGTGCATCAAGGGATCTGTGGCTTTCTCTCGAGGCTTTCCCAGGAGGCTTTCCCATGAGGCTTTCCCACAGGGCTGTCCCACGTGCCTCCGTTGGGTGAGTGGATCCTCGGCTTGAAAGTCGAGGCAGTGCAGGGAAAACAGTTTTCCCAGGAATGGACTGAGACATCGGGGGTACTCTGGGAATGGTGGCACGACCCTGGAGTTCCTCTCGCTTTCCTGTGGAGAGCGCCTCCTCTTGAGCAGCGACGGGAACATCGGAATTTCTTTCCCGACCAGGGAGGGAAAGGATCCTTCCTCTCGAGCTAGGAGGCAGAAACGGGGCTCCTCTGGATGTGGGCGGGACTCTCGTGCTTCCTCTCGAGTGGACACGGGTATGTCAGGGAACTTCTTGAGTTGCAGCAAGGGTGTGAAGGACCCTTTGGAAGTTCCAGAGGTTAGATGTGATTAGCCTCAAGACGCCTCAGCGGAAATGGGCATCATCTCGCCTGGAGGGGAGAGCCTCCTGGATTTTCTCGAGTGGCGGCAGGTGCTCTCGACTTACGACGGGAACCTCAGGGACCCGCTCTGGTGGCCTCGGGAAAGGCCAGTCCCCATGCGAGTTGCTCGGGAGCCTATCGGGGTTCCTCTCCAGTCGATGCCGGGCCTAAGACCTCGAGGGGAGTCGGTGCCGGAACCTGAGGATTCCTCTTCATTGCTGACATGGATCTTGGGGTACTTCTGGAGTCTCCCCAGGGGAGTCAGTCCTCGTCTCGAGTGGGGGCATGAAAGTGCGCTTTCCTCCCGAGCTGTAGCAGCAGTGTCGCGCTTCCCTTCGCGTGGATCAAGTGATCTGTGGCTTTTCCTCGAGGCTTTCCCCGGAGGCTTTCCCACGAGGCTTTCCCACAGGGCTGTCCCACGTGCCACCGTGGTGTGACTGGATCCTCGGCTTGAAAGTCGAGGCAGTGCAGGGAAAACAGGTTTCCCTGGAATGGACTGAGACATCTGGGGGACTCTGGGAATGGTGGCACGACCCTGGAGTTCCTCTAGCCTTTCCTGTCGAGACTGCCTCCACTTGAGATGCGACGGGAACGCGGGGAATTCTTTCCCCACCACGCAGGGAAAGGATCCCTACTCTCGAGCTATGAGGCGGAAACGGGGCTACTCTGGATGTGGGCGGGACTCTCGTGCTTCCTCTCCAGTGGAGACGGGTATGTCGGGGAACTTCTTGAGTTGCAGCAACGGGTGTGAAGGACCCTTTGGAATTTCCCGATGTTAGATGTGATTAGCCTCGAGACGCCTCAGTGGAAATGGGCCTCATCTCGCCTGGAGGGGAGAAACTCCTGGATTTTCTCGAGTTGCCGCAGGTGCTCTCTGACTTAGGACAGGGACCTCATGGACCCGCTCTGGTGGCCTCAGGAAAGGCCAGTCCCCATGCGAGTTGCTCGGGGGCCTCTCGGGAATACTCTCCCCGTCGATGCCGGGGAATAAGATCTTGTGAGGAGTCGGTTCCGGAAACTGAGGATTCCTCACCAGTGCTTACATGGATAATGGGGTACTTCTGGAGTCTCCCCAGGGGAGTCAGTCCTCGTCTCGATTGGGGCCGCACTAGCGCTTTCCTCCCGAGCAGTAGCAGCAGTGTCACGCTTCCCTTCGCGTGGATCAAGGGATCTGTGGCTTTCCCACGAGGCTTTCCCACAGGGCTGTCCCACGTGCCACCGTGGTGTGAGTCGATCCGCGGCTTGAAAGTCGACGCAGTGCAGGGAAAACAGGTTTCTCTGGAATGGATTGAGACATCTGGGGGACTCTGGGAAATGGTGGAACGACCCTGGAGTTCTTCTGGCCTTTCCTGTGAGAGCGCCTCCTCTTGAGATGCGATGGGTACACCGGGAATTCTTTCCCGACCACGCAGGGAAAGGATCCCTCCTCTCAGGCTAGGAGGCGGAAACGGGGATCCTCTGGATGTGGGCGGGACTCTCGTGCTTCCTCTCGAGTGGAGACGGGTATGTCGGGAACTTGTTGAGTTGCAGCAAGGGTGTGAGAGACCCTTTGGATGTTCCAGATGTTACATGTGATTAGCCTCGAGACGCCTCAGCGGAAATGGGCCTCATCTCGCCTGGAGGGGTGAACCTCCTGGATTTTCTCGAGTTGCAGCAGGTGCTCTCGACTTACGACGGAAAACTCATGGACCCGCTCTGGTGGCCTCAGGAAAGGCCAGTCCCCATGCGAGTTGCTCGGGGCCCTCTCGGGATTCCTCTCCCGTTGATGCTGGGGCCTAAGACCTTGTGTGGAGTCAGTGTCGGAACCTGAGGGTTGCTCTCCAGTGCTGACATGGATCTTGGGGTACTTCTGGAGTCTCCTCAGGGGAGTCAGTCCTCCTCTCGAGTGGGGGCATGCACGTGCGTTTTCCTCCCGAGCTGTGACAGCAGTGTCGCACTTCCATTCGCGTGGATCAAGGGATCTGTGGCTTTCCCTCGAGGCTTTCCCACGAGGCTTTCCCACGAGGCTTTCCCACAGGGCTGTCCCACGTGCCACCGTGGTGTGAGTCGATCCTCTGGCTTGAAAGTAGAGGCAGAGCAGGGAAAACAGGTTTCCCTGGAATGGACTGAGACATCTGGGGGACTCTGGGAATGGTGGCACGACCCTGGAGTTCTCTCGCCTTTCCTGTGGAGCGCGCCATCTCCTGAGATGTGACGGGAACCGCGGGGAATTCGTTCCCCACGCAAGGAAAGGATCCCTCCTCTCGAGCTAGGAGGCGGAAACGGGGCTCCTCTGGATGTGGACGGACTCTCGTGCTTCCTCTCGAGTAGAGACGGGTAAGTCGGGGAACTTCTTGAGTTGCAGCAAGGGTGTGAAGGACCCTTTGGAAGTTCCAGAGGTTAGGTGTGATTAGCCCCGAGACGCCTCAGCGGAAATGGGCCTCATCTCGCCTGGAAGGGAGATCCTCCTGGATTTTCTTGAGTTGCGGCAGGTGCTCTCGACTTACAACAGGGACCTCCGGGATCCGCTCTGGTGGCCTCAGGAAAGGCCAGTACCCACTCGAGTTGCTCGGAGGCTCTCGGGATTCCCTCCCGGAGATGCAGGCGCCTAAGATCTTGGTGGAGTCGGTGCCGTAACCTGAGGATTTCTCTCCAGTGCTGACATGGAC
>NW_017200377.1:0-7021 GCF_001704415.2 Capra hircus
TCTTGAGTGGACACGGGCATGTTGGGGAACTTCTTGAGTTGCAGCAAGGGTGTGAAGGACCCTTTGGAAGTTCCAGAGTTTAGTGTGATTAGCCCTAGATGCCTCAACGGAAATTGGGCCTCATCTCGCCAGGAGAGGAGAACCTCCTGGATTTTCTCGAGTTACAGCAGGTGCTCTCGACTTACGACGGGGACATCAGGGACCCGCTATTGTGGCCTCACGAAGGCCAGTCCCCATGCGAGTTGCTCATGGGCCTCTCGGGATTCCTCTCCCGTCGATGCCGGGACCTAAGATCTTGTGTGGAGTCTGTCCAAAACCTGAGGATTCCTCTCCATTGCTGACATGTATCTTGGGGCACTTCTGGAGTCTCCCCAGGAGAGTCAGTCCTCGTCTCGAGTGGGGGCATGCACGTGCGCTTTCCTCCGAGCTGTAGCAGCAGTGTTGAGCTTCCCTTCGCGAGGATCAAGGGATCTGTGGCTTTCACTCGAGGCTTTCCACGAGGCTTTCCCACGCCGCTTTCCCACCAGGTTTTCCCACAAGGCTTTCCCACAGTGATGTCCCACGTGACACCGTGGTGTCAGTCGATCCTCGGTTTGAAAGTCAAGGCAGTGCAGGGACAAAAGTATTCCCTGGAATGGACTGAGACATCTGGGGGACTCTGGGAATGGTGGCACGACCCTGGAGTTCCTCTCGCCTTTCCTTGCAGAGCGCCTCCTCTTGAGATGCGACGGAAAAGCCGGCAATTCTTTCCCGAGCACGCAGTGAAAGGATCCCTCCTCTCGAGCTAGGAGGCGGTAACGGGGCTCCTCTGGATGTGGGCGGGATTCTCGAGCTTCCTCTCGAGTGGAGACGGTTATGTCGGGGAACTTCTTGAGTTGCAGCAAGGGTGTGAAGGACCCTTTGGAAGTTCCAGAGGTTAGGTGTGAATAGCCTCGAGACGCCTCAGCGGAAATGGGCCTCATCTCGCCTGGAGGGGAGAACCTCCTGGATTTTCTCGAGTTGCGGCGGGTGCTCTCGTCTTACGATGGGGACGACAGGGACCCTCTCTGGTGGCCTCAGGAAAGGCTAGTTCCCATGCTAGTTGCATGGGGGCCTCTCGGGATTCCTCTCCCGTCGATGCTGGGGCCTAAGACCTTGTGTGGAGTCAGTGCCGGAACCTGAGGATTCCTCTGCAGTGCAGACATGGATCTTGGGGTACTTCTGGAGTCTCCCCAGGGGAGTCAGTCCTCGTCTCGACTGGGGGCATGCACGTGCGCTTTCCTCCTGAGCTGTAGCAGCAGTGTCGCGCTTCCCTTCGTATGGATCAAGGGATCTGTGGCTTTTCCTCGAGGCTTTCCCACGAGGCTTTCCCAAGAGGCTTTCCCAAGAGGCTTTCCCACAGGGCTGTCCCACGAGACACCGGTGTTGTGAGTCGATCCTCGGCTTGAAAGTCGAGGCACTGCAGGGAAAACAAGTTTCCCTGGAATGGACTGAGACATTTGGGGGACCCTGGGAATGGTGGCACGACCCTGGAGTTCCTCTCGCCTTTCCTGTGGAGAGCGCCTCCTCTTGAGATGCGACGGGAACGCCGGGAATTCTTTCCCGACCACGCAGGGAAAGGATCCCTCCTCTCGAGCTTGGAGACCGGAAACAGGGCTCCTCTGGATGTGGGCGGGACTCTCGTGCTCCCTCTCGAGTGAAGACGGGTACGTCGGGCAACTTCTTGAGTTGCAGCAAGGGTGTGAAGGACCCTTTGGAAGTTCCAGAGTCCAGGTTGATTAGCCTCGAGACGCCTCAGCGGAAATGGGCCTCATCTCGCCTGCAGGGGAGAACCTCCTGGATTTTTTCGAGTTGCGGCAGGAGCTCTCGTCTTACGACGGGGACCTCAGGGATCCGCTCTGGTGGCCTCAGGAAAGGCCAGTCCCCATGCGAGTTGTTCGGGGGCCTCTCGGGATTCCTCTCCCGTCGATGCTGGGGCCTAAGACCTTCTGTGGACTCAGTGAGGGAACCTGAGGATTCCTCTCCAGTGCTGACATGGATCTTGGGGGTATTTCTGGAGTCCCCCCAAGGGAGTTAGGCCACGTCTCGAGTGGGGGCATGCACGTGCGCTTTCCTTCCGAACTGTAGCAGCAGTGTCGCGTTTCCCTTCGCGTGGATCAAGGGATCTGTGGCTTTCCTCGAGGCTTTACCACAGGGCTGTCCCACGTGCCACCGTGGTGTGAGTCGATCCTCGGCTTGAAAGTCGAGGCAGTGCAGGGAAAACAGGTTTCCCTGGAATGGACGGAGACATCCGGGAGACTCTGGGAATGTGGCACGACCCTAGAGTTCCTCTCGCCTTTCCTGTGGAGAGCGCCTCCTCTTGAGATGCGACGGGAACGACGGGAATTCTTTCCCAACCACGCAGGGAAAGAATCCCTCCTCTTGAGCTCGGAGGGGGAAACGGGGCTCCTCTGGATGTGGGTGGAACTCTCGTGCTTCCTCTCGAGTGGAGACGGGTATGTCGGGGAACTTCTTGAGTTGCAGCAAGGGTGTGAAGGACCCTTTGGAAATTCCAGAGTTTAGGTGTGAATAGCCTCGAGACGCCTCAGCGGAAATGGGCCTCATCTCGCCTGGAGGGAGAACCTCCTGGATTTTCTCGAGTTGCGGCAGGTGCTCTCGGCTTACGACGGGGACCTCAGGGACCCGCTCTGGTGGCCTCAGGAAAGGCCAGTCCCCATGCGAGTTGCTCGGGTGCCTCTGGGGATTCCTCTCCCGTCGATGCCGGGGCCTAAGACCTTGTATGGAGTCGTTGGCCGGAAACTGAGGATTCCTCTCCAGTGCAGACATGGAACTTGGGGTACTTCTGGAGTCTCCCCAGGTGAGTCAGTCCTCGTCTCGAGTGGGGGCATGCACGTGCGCTTTCCTCCCGAGCTGTAGCAGCAGTGTCACGCTGCCCTTCGCATGGATCAAGGGATCAGGGGCTTTACCTCGAGGCTTTCCCACGAGGCTTTCCCTCGAGGCTTTTCCACAGGGCTGTCCCACGTGCCACCGTGGTGTGAGTCGATCCTCGGCTTGAAAGTCGAGGCAGTGCTGGGAAAACAGGTTTCCCTGGAATGGACGGAGCCATCTGGGGGACTCTGGGAATGTGGCACGACCCTGGAGTTCCTCTCGTCATTCCTCTGGAGAGCGCCTCCTCTTGAGATGCGACGGGAATGCCGGAAAATCTTTCCCGACCTCGCAGGGAAAGGATCCCTCCTCTTGAGCTCAGAGGGGGAAACGGGGCTCCTCTGGATGTGGGTGGAACTCTCGTGCTTCCTGTCGAGTGGAGACGGGTATGTCGGGGAACTTCTTGAGTTGCAGCAAGGGTGTGAAGGACCCTTTGGAAGTGCCAGAGGTTAGGTGTGAATAGCCTCGAGACGCCTCAGAGGAAATGGGACTCATCTGACCTGGAGGCGAGACCATCCTTGATTTTCTCGAGCTGCGGCAGGTGCTCTCGACTTACGACAGGGACCTCAGGGACCCGCTCTGGTGGCCTCAGTAAAGGCCAGTCCCCATGCGAGTTGCTCGGGGGCCTTTCGGGATTCCTCTCCCGTGTATGCCGGGGCCTAAGATCTTGTGTGGAGTCGGTGCCGGAACCTGAGCAATCCTCTCCAGTGCTGACATGGATCTTGGGGTACTTCTGGAGTCTCCCCAGTGGAATCAGTCCTCGTCTCGAGTGGGGGCATGCATGTGCGCTTTCCTCCCGAGCAGTAGCAGCATGTCACGCTTCCCTTCGCGTGGATCAAGGGATAAGGGGCTTTCCCTCAAGGCTTTCCCACGAGGCTTTCCCACGAGGCTATCCCACAGGGCGTCCCACGAGGCTTTCCCACGAGGCTTTCCCACAGGGCTGTCCTACGTGCCACCGTGGTGTGAGTAGATCCTCGGCTTGAAAGTCGAGGCAGTGCAGGGAAAACAGGATTCCCTGGAATGGACTGAGACATCTGGGGGACTCTGAGAATGCTTCACGACCCTGAGTTCCTCTCGCCTTTCCTGTGGAGAGCGCCTCCTCTTAAGATGCGATGGGAACACCGGGAATTCTTTCCCCACAACGCAGGGAAAGGATTCCTCCTCTGGAGCTAGGAGGCAGAAACGGGGCTCCTCTGGATGTGGGCGGGACTCTCGTGCTTCCTCTCGAGTGGAGATGGGTATGTCGGGGATCTTCTTGAGTTGCAGCATGGGTGTGAAGTACCCTTTGGAAATTCCAGAGGTTAGGTGTGATTAGCCTCGAGACACCTTAGCGGAAATGTGCCTCATCTCGCCTGGAGGGGAGAACCGCCTGGATGTTCTCGAGTTGCGGCAGGTGCTCTCGACTTACGACAGGGACCTCAGGGACCCGCTCTGGTGGCCTCAGGAAAGGCCAGTCCCCATGCGAGTAGCTCGCAGGCCTCTCGGGATTCCTCTCCTGTCGATGCCGGGGCCAAAGATCTTGTGTGGAATCGGTGCCGGAACCTGAGGATTCCTCTCCAGTGCAGACATGGATCTTGGGGTACTTCTGGTGTCTCCCCAGGGTAGTCAGTCCTCGTCTCGAGTGGGGCATGCACGTGTGCTTTCCTTCGAGCTCTAGCAGCAGTGTCGTGCTTCCCTTCGCGTGGATCAAGGGATCTGTGGCTTTCCCTCGTGGCTTTCCACGAGTCTTTCCCACGAGGCTTTCCCAAAGGGCGGTCCCACGAGGCTTTCCCACAAGGCTTTCCCACGAGGGTTTCCCACAGGGCTGTCCCACGTGCCACCGTGGTGTGAGTCGATCCTCGGCTTGAAATTCGAGGCAGTGCAGGGAAAACAGGTTTCCCTGGAATGGACTGAGATATCTAGGGGACTCTGGGAATGGTGGCACGACCCTGGAGTTCCTCTCGCCTTTCCTGTGGAGAGCGCCTCCTCTTGAGATGCGACGGGAACACCAGGAAATTTTTCCCGAGCACGCAGGGAAAGGATCCCTCCTCTCGAGCTAGGAGGTGGAAACGGGGCTCCTCTGGATGTGGTCGGGACTCTCGTGCTTCCTCTCGAGTGGAGATGGGTATGTCGGGGAACTTCTTGAGTTGCAGCAAGGGTGTGAAGGACCCTTTGGAAGTTCCAGAGTTTAGGTGTGATTAGACTCTAGTTGCCTCAGCGGAAATAGTCCTCATCGAGCCTGGAGGGGGAAAACCTCCTGGATTTTCTCGAGTTGCGGCAGGTGCTCTCGACTTACGATGGGGACTTCAGGGACCCGCTCTCGTGGCCTCAGGAAAGGCCAGTCCCCATGCGAGTTGCTCGAGGGCCTCTCGGGATTCTTCTCCCGTCCATGCTGGGGCCTAAGACCTTCTGTGGACTCAGTGCCGGAACCTGAGGATTTCTCTCCAGTGCAGACATGGATCTTAGGGTACTTCTGGAGTCTCCCCAGGGCAGTCAGTCCTCGTCTCGAGTCGGGCATGCACGTGCGCTTTCCTCCCGAGCTGTAGCAGCAGTGTCGCGCTTCCCTTCGCGTGGATCAAGGGATCTGTGTCTTTCCCTCAAGGCTTCCCCACGAGGCTTTCCCACAGGGCTGTCCCACGTGCCACCGTGGTGTGATTCGATCCTCGGCTTGAAATTCGACGCAGTGCAGGGAAAACAGGTTTCCCTGGAATGGACTGAGACATCCAGAGGATTCTGGGAATGGTGGCTCGACCCTGGAGTTCCTCTCGCCTTTCCTGTGGAGAGCGCCTCCTCTTGAGATGCGAGGGAACGCCGGAATTCTTTCCCGACCACGCAGGGAACGATCCCTCCTCTCGAGCTAGGAGGCGGAAACGGGGCCCTCTGGATATGGGCGGGACTCTCGGCTTCCTCTCGAGTGGAGACGGGTATGTCGGGGAACTTCTTGAGTTGCAGCAAGGGTGTGAAGGACCTTTGGAAGTTCCAGAGTTAAAGTGTGATTAGCCCCTAGTTGCCTCAGCGGAAATGGGCCTCATCTCGCCTGGAGGGGAGAACCTCCTGGATTTTCTCGAGATGCGGCAGGTGCTCTCGACTTACGACCGGGACCTCAGGGATCCGCTCTGGTGGCCTCAGGAAAGGCCAGTCCCCATGCGAGTTGCTCGGGGGCCTCTCGGGATTCCTCTCGTCGATGCTGGGGCCTAAGACCTTGTGTGGAGTCAGTGCCGGAACCTGAGGATTCCTTTCCAGTGCAAACATGGATCTTAGGGTACTTCTGGAGTCTCCCCAGGGCAGTCAGTCCTCGTCTCGAGAGGGCATGCACGTGCGCTTTCCTCCCGAGCTGTAGCAGCAGTGTCGCGATTCCCTTGCGTGGATCAAGGGATCAGGGTCTTTCCCTCGAGGCTTTCCCACGAGGCTTTCCCACAAGGCTGTCCCCACGTGCCACACCATGGTGTGAGTCGATCCTCGGCTTGAAAGTCGACGCACTGCAGGGAAAACAGTTTCCCTGGAATGGACTGAGATATCCAGGGACTCTGGGAATGGTGGCACGACCCTGGAGTTCCTCTCGCCTTTCCTGTGGAAAGCGCCTCCTCTTGAGATGCGACGGGAACGCCCGGGAATTCTTTCCCGACCACGCAGGGAAAGGATCCCTCCTCTCGAGCTAGGAGGCGGAAACGGGGCTCCTCTGGATGTGGGCGGGACTCTCGTGCTTCCTCTCGAGTGGAGACGGGTATGTCGGGATCATCTTGAGTTGCAGCATGGTTTTGAAGGACCATTTGGAATTCCAGAGTTAGGTGTGATTAGCCTCGAGACACCTCTGCGGAAATGGCCTCAACTCGCCTTTAGGGGAGAACCTCCTGGATTTTCTCGAGTTGCGGCAGGTGCTCTCGACTTACGTCGGGACCTCAGGGACCCGCTCTGGTGGCCTCAGGAAAGGACAGTACCCATGCGAGTTGCTTGGGCGCCTCTCGGGATTCCTCTCCAGTCGATGCTGGGCCTAAGACCTTGTGTGGAGTCGGTGCTGGAACCTGAGGTTTCCTCTTCAGTGCAGACATGGATCTTGGGTTACTTCTGGAGGCTCTCCAGGGGAGTCAAATCTCGTCTCGAGTCGGGGCATGCAAGAGCGCTTTCCTCCCGAGCTGCA
>NW_017200378.1:0-7021 GCF_001704415.2 Capra hircus
TGGGAAGCTCGTGGGAAAGCCTCGTGGGAATGCCTCGAGGGAAAGCCACAGATCCCTTGATCCACGCGAAGGGAAGAGTGACACTGCTGCTACAGCTCGGGAGGAAAGCTCACATGCATGCCCCCACTCGAGACGAGGACTGACTCCCCTGGGGAGACTCCAGAAGTACCCCCAAGATCCATGTCAGCACTGGAGAGGAATCCTCAGGTTTCAGCCCGACTATACACAAGGTCTTAGGCCCCGACATCGAGGGGAGAGGAATCCCGAAGGCCCCCTTGCAACTCCCATGGGCACTGGCCTTTCCTGAGGCCCACCAGAGCGGTCCCTGAGGTCCCGTCGTAACTCGAGAGACCCTGCCCAACTCTAGAAAATCCAGGAGGTTCTCCACTCCAGGCAAGATGAGGCCATTTCCTCTGAGGCGTCTGGAGGCTCATCACACCTAAACTCTGGAAATTCAAAAGGGTCCTTGCTGCAACTCAAGAAGTTCCCCGACATACCCGTCTCCCCTTGATAGGAAGCACGAGGGTCCCGCCCACATCCAGAGGAACCCCGTTTCCGCCTGGTAGCTCGAAATGAGGGATCCTATCCTGCTTAGTCAGGAAAGATTTTTCAGCTTTCCTATGGCCTCTCAAGAGCAAGGGCTCTCAATAGGAAAGGCGAGAGGAACTCCAGGGTCGTGCCACCATTCCAAGAGTCCCCCAGATATCTCAGTCCATTTCAGAGGAACCTGTTTTCCCCGCAATGCCTCGACTTTCACGCCGAGGATCCACTCACACCATGGTGGCACGTGGGACAGCCCTGTGGGAAAGCCTCGTGGGAAAGCCACAGATCCCTTGATCCCCGCGACGGGAAGCGTGACACATCTGCTACACTGTCCCTGAGGTCACGGTCGTATGTCGAGAGCACCTGCCGCAACTCGGAAAATCCAGGAGGTTCTCTACTCCAGTCGAGATGAGGCCCATTTTCTCTGCGGCGTCTCGAGAGTAATCACACCTAAACTCTGCAACTTCCAAAGGGTGCTACACACCCTTGCTACAACTCAGGAGGTTCCCCGATATACCCGTCTCCACTCCAGAGGAAGCACGAGGGTCCGGCCTCCTCCAGAGGAGCTCCGTTTCCGCCTCCAAGCTCGAGATGAGGGATCCTTCCCTGCTTCCTCGGGAAAGAATTCCCGACGTTTCCGACGCATCTCAAGAGGAGGCGCGCTGCACAGGAAAGGCGAGAGGAACTCATGGGTCGTGCCACCATTCCAAGAGCCCCCAGATGTCTCCGTCCATTCCAGAGGATCCTGTTTTCCCTGCACTGTTTCGACTTTCATGCCGAGGATCGACTCACACCACGGTGGCACGTGGGAGAGCCCTGTGGGAAAGCCTCGTGGGACAGCCTCGAGGGAAAGCCACAGATCCCTTGATCCACGCGACGGGAAGCGTGACACTGCTGCTACAGCTCGGGGGAAAGCGCACGTGCATGCCCCTACTCGAGACGAGGACTGACTCCCTGGGAGTCTCCAGAAGTACCCAAGATGCATGTCAGCCCTGGAGAGGAATCCTCAGCTTCCGGCCCGACTCCACACAAGGTCTTAGGCCCCGGCATCGACGGGAGAGGAATCACGAGAGGCCCCCTAGCAACACGCATGATAACTGGCCTTTCCTGCGGCCGCCAGAGCGGGTCCCTGAATCCCCGTCGTAACTCGAGAGCACCTGCTGAAACTCGGGAATATCCAGGAGCCTCTCCATTCCAGGCGACATGAGGCCCATTTCCGCTGAGGCATCTCGAGACTAACCACACCTAACCTCTGGAACTTCCAATGGGTCCTTCACACCCTTGCTGCAACTCAAGAAGTTCCCCGACATACCCGTTCCTCTTCACGTTCTGCCATAATGGTGGTGTCATCTGCATATCTAAGTTGATTGATATTTCTACCGGCAATCTTGATTCCAGCTTATGTATCTTCCATCCCAGCATTTTTCATGATGTACTCTGCATAGAAGTTAATAAACAGGGTGACAATATACAGCCTTGACATACTCCTTTTCCTTTTTGGAACCAGTCTGTTGTTCCATGTCCTGCTCTAACTGTTGCTTCCTGACCTTCATCCAGATTTCTCAAGAGGCAGGTTAGGTGGTCTGGTATTCCCATCTCTTTCAGAATTGTGGCTAAAACAACAGTATAAGGACCTTTCTGATGTCAGGCCAAGGAATTGTGTTTCCAGTCATTGAGCCACACCTGATCACTGAGCACAAATTCATGAATCTGTTCCTCAAGGGGAATGACATTCTTTTTTATACAAACTTAGTTACCTGATTTATTACCTTACCTAATTGTTCCATCTGCTGTGAAATCCCACCCCTTACTTGTGGCAAATCTGCTAACACCTGCCTCACTGTGGGAGGGGGTCTCCCATAGAAAATTTCATAAGGACAACAACTGTGGGAACGTGCGGTTACCCGTAATATGAGTAAGTCTGCCGGAAGCAAGCCCATCCATGTACAGTCAGTCTCTATGATCCATTTTGAAAGTGTCTCTTCAAGAGTTTGGTTGTTTCTTTCCACCATTCCAGAACACTGGGGCCTATATGCTGTATGTAATTTCCACTGATATTTAGAGCTTCACATACCTGTTAATTAACGCGGCTACAAAGACAGGGCCATTGTCGGATTCTATACTGGTTGGAAACCCAAGTCTGGGAATTATTTCTCAAATCAGCGAGCTACTTCATTTTCTTTTTCAGATCAGGTAGGGAAGGCCTCTGCCCAACCGGAGAAGGTACCTACTATTCTAGTAAGTCATGATAACAGGTGACTGCCTTTGCTTCCCCGAAGGACACTCGCTTTCCCTGCATCCTGAGAACTCCACGTCTCAGCCAGTTGGAAAAGCGCTTCTTGGAGGTCATTATTCAGGGGCAACTTCCCCCTGGAGCCCGGGCCATAGGGAGCGGCTCCACACTCCCAGGGAAAGGCAGAGCCACAGCCACACATCTGTCCCATCCCCTTTGCTCTGTAGGAGAGCTCTAGTGAGCCTAGGTCTGTCAGGAAAATTCTTGGCTCCTATGGGGACACATTCTATGTGTGAAACTGCATCCAGGACCTAGGGGCACAGGGCCCCTGTTTCTCTCGGGGCGGAGGGGTGGGGGGCCTGAAGCAGTGCGGCCCAGCAACAGCTTCCACATCCATCCAATTGCTCTTTTCTTACCTCTGATAGAACTAGCTTTGTTCCAGCCTTTGGCAATTTGGAGGCAAGCGGGCCCACTTCCTCCCCAAGGAGGCATGGGACCTACTTTGAGTGGAAAGGCCCCTCACGGAGCTGAACCCAGGAAGGCACCCAGTCATGTCTGACACATTCCTGCATCCTGCTTCTTCATGAGCAATACCGCTATAAGCTAGGCATGTCTTTCCAAGGCTCAGAAAGGACAGGGGAGATGCATGGTGCTGCCTCTGGAATTTCGGTCCTCTGAGCAGACCTGGAGGTCTCCCCTTGAAGGAGCTAACCAGTTTCTTCCAAATACAGGCTTGCAAACACACACTGGGTGGCTGCCTCTTCTTCCCTGAAGGACGATCACTTTCCCCGCATCCTGTGAACTCTGCATCCCAGCCTGCTGGAAAAGCGCTTCTTGGAGGTCATTTTTCAGGGACAATTTTCCTGGAGCCCGGGGCCGTAGGGAGGGCCCCATGCTCGCTGGGAAAGGCAGAGTCACATCCACAGTCTGTTCTACCCTTTTGCCCTGTAGGAGAGCTCTAGTGAGCCTAGGTCTGTCAGGAAAATTCTTGGCTCCTATGGGGACACACCCTGTGTGTTAACCTGCATATCGGACCTAGGGGCCACAGGGCGCCTGTTCCTCTCGGGGGGACCCTGAAGTGGTGCGGCCCAGCAACAGCCTGAACATCCATCCGATTGCT
This sequence comes from Capra hircus, assembly GCF_001704415.2. NCBI lineage: Eukaryota > Metazoa > Chordata > Mammalia > Artiodactyla > Bovidae > Capra > Capra hircus. Next base: position 3,897 of record NW_017200378.1, read on the forward strand.
CTTTTCTTCCTTCTGATAGAGCTAGCTTTGCTTCTCGCTTTGGCATTTCGGAAGCCAGGGGAGCCCCACCGCTGTTGTCCTGGGGTCTATTGGAGGTACCGGGTCTATTGGACCCCAGCATGGCACCCGACCCCCTCAGACACACTCCCGCAGCCTCCTTCCCCATGGGCAGGACTGTTCTGACCTAGGAATGTGTTCCCAAGGCTCAGAAAATGCAGGGAGACACACGGCCCTGACTCTGGAACTGAGGCCGTTGGAGCAGGCCTGGAGGTCTGACGTCTGAGACGCCAAACACTTGCTGGCAAGATACAGGTGTGAAAACACACTCTCTGGGGCTGCCTTTCCTTCCTCCAAGGAAGAGAGCTTTTCCAGTCTCCTCCGTGCTGAGTCATACAAGGCTGCAAAGGTCTGGCTTCGAGGGCATTTCTCTAGCGGCAATGGCCCCTGAGGCCCTGCACCCAGGGAGGGATCCTACCCTCCCAGGGGAAGTCAAAGCAACCTCCAAACAGCTGTTCTCTCATGTTTCCTCTGCAGGAGGGAGCCTAGTGAGCCCAGGTCTGTCTGGAACGTTCTTGGATCCTGCGGGGAAATCATCCTGGGAGCCCACCTGGATACCAGTCGTAGGGGCTAAATTCGCATTTTCCTTCCTTGGAGCCCTAACGCAGTACAGCCTAGCAACTGCTTGAAAATCCATCCTGTTGCTGTTTTCTTCCCTCTGACAGAGCGAGCTTTGCTCCCCATTTTGGGATTTCAGAAGCAAGGTGGTGGCCTGCAACTCCTTGCCTGGGGTCCATTGGAGGTGCAAGGTGCCCTCGACCAGGTGACCCCAGCATGACACCTGGCCCCTCAGACACACTCCCGCAGCCTGCTTCCCCATGGGCAGGACTGCTCTCACCTAGGAATGTGTTTGCAAGGCCAGGAAACTGCAGGGAGACACAAGGCCCTGATTCTGGAATTGAGTCTGTTGGAACAGGCCTGCAGGTCTTCTGTCTAACAAGCCAAACACTTGCTGCAAGATACAGGCCTGAAAACACACTCTTGGGCTGCCTTTCCTTCCTCCAAGGAAGAGAGTTTTCTCAGCCTCCTGTGGGCTGAGAGTCACACAGGGCTGAAAAGCACTTGCTGGGAGATTATTTTTCATTGGCCATGGCCCCTGAGGCCCTGTGCTCAGGGAGGGCTCCCTCCCTCCAGGGAAAGTCAAAGGAAGCTCCAAACGGCTGTTCAATCATGTTTTCTGAGAGAGTCATTGCCAAGGCAGGTTTCTAAGAAGTTCAAGGGTCCCCAAGGAGAGAGGGGTCTAGAATTCTCAAGGAGGAAGGAAGGACAAACTGTTTTTCCCTCTACATTCCTTAGGATTATATAACAATCATGCATCCTTCTTGAGGACGGTCTCTGGAAAAAACCTTCTGGCTAATCCTGTTATCTTAAAATGTCAATTATGGGAGTAGGTCTAGTGAGTCTTTACAACCTCCAGACATTCTTTTGTTCGTTGTCATAACTTATTGGAGAGTATATAACTCCATTACTAACACTAGCAAGGGGGTACGCTTTCTGCCCCTTGTGATGTCTCTGTCAGAAGCTTTCTCTATCTCCTTTCTCCTTTAATAAAACTCTATTGCACAAAAGCTCTGAGCAATCAAGCCTCGTCTTGGGCCCTGGATTGAATTCTTCTCCTCCATAAGCCAAGAATCCCAGCATCTTTTCGTGGTTCAGCAACAATATTTCATTTCCTCTGCAGGAGAGAGCTAGTGAGCTTAGGTCTGTCTGGAACATTCTTGAATCCTGTGGGGAAAATATCCTGTGCACACATCTGGATACTGGGCCTAGAGGCCAAAATTCGCATTTCTTTCCCGGGGAGCCCTAACGTGGTGTGACTTAGCAACTGCTTGAAAATCCATCCCATTGCTGTTTTCCTCCTTCTGACAGAGCTAGCTTTGTTCCCTGCTTTGGGATGTCTCAACCGAAGGGCCGGTCCATAGCTACTCGCCTGGGGCCCATTGGATGTGCAAGGTGCCCTCGACTAGGTGACCCTAGCATGGCACTCAGCCCGCTCAGACACACTCCCGAGGCTTCTTTCTCATGGGAAGCACTGCTCCAACCTAGGAATGTGTCTGCAATGCTTGGAAAGTGCAGTGAGACACACAGCCCTGACTCTGCAATTGAGGCCCTCAGAGCAAGCCTGCAGCTCTGATGTCTGAGAAGCAAAACACTTGCTGCAAAGAGAGGCCTGAAAACACACTCTCTGTGGATGACTTTCCTTCCTCTAAGGAAGATAGTTTTCCCAGTCTCCTGCTTCCTGAATGTCACACAGCTGGAATGCGCTTGCTTGGAGGTCGTGATTCAGTGGCAATGACCCCTGAGGCCCTTTGCCCAGGGAGGGCTCCCACACTCACAGGCAAATCAAAGCAACTTCCAAGTGAGTCAGCTCTTCACATCAAGTGGCCAAAGTATTGGAGTTTCAGGTTCAGTATTAGTCCTTCCAATGTATATTCAGACCTGATTTCCTTTAGGATGGAGTGGTTGCGTCTCCTTGTAGTCTAAGCGACCTACAAGCATCTTCTCCAACACCACAGTTCAAAAGCATCCAATTTTCAGCTGTCACTTTCTTTATAGTACATCTTTCATATCCATCCATGACATATGGAAAAACCATAGCCTTGACTGGATGGATCTTTGTTGGCAAAGCAACGTCTCGGCTTTTTAATATGCTGTCTAGTTTGGTCATCACTTTTCTTCCAAGTCATAAATACGTTTTAAGTTCATGGAGGCAGACATCACCTGCAGTGATTTCCAAGCCCCCCAAAATAGTCTGCTGCTGTTTCCAATGTTTTCCCATCTATTTGCCATGAAGTGATGAGACTGGATGCAATGATTTTAGTTTTCTGAATGCTGAGCTTTAAGCTAACTTTTTCACTCTCCTCTTTCACTTTCATCAGGAGACTCTTTAGTTCTTCTTCACTTTCTGCCATAAGGGTGGTGTCATCTGCATATCTGAGATTCTTGATATTTCTCCCAGCAATCTGGATTCCAGCGTGTGCTTCCTCCAGCCCAGTGTTTCTCATGATGTACTCTGCATATAAGTTAAATAAGCAGGGTGACAATACACTGCCTTGACATATTCCTTT
>NW_017200379.1:0-7021 GCF_001704415.2 Capra hircus
TCATATCGCCTTGGAGGGGAGGAAACGTCCTGGAAGTTTTCTCCACGAGTTGTGGCAGGTCTCTAGACTTAGGAATAGGACCTCAGAGACCGCTCTGGTGGCATCCAGGAAAGGCCAGTCCCCCGTGCGTGTTGCTCGGGGGCCTCTCCGGGATCCTCTCCCGTCGATGCCGGGCCCTAAGAACTTGTGTGGAGTGGCTGCCGGAACCTGAGGATTGCCTCCCTCCAGTGCACTGACATGGATCTTGGGGTAGCTTCTGAGTCTCCCAGGGGAGTCAGTCCTCGTTCGAGTGGGGGCATGCACGTGCGATTTCCTCCGGAGCTGTAGCAGGAGTGTCTCGCTTCCCTTCCGATGGGTATCCAAGGGATCTGTGGCTTTCCCTCGGAGGGACTTTCCCACGAGGCTCTCCCCAACGAGCTTTTCCTAAGGGCCTGGTCCCACGTGCCACCGTGTGTGAGCTCGATCCCTCGGCCTTGAAAGTCGAGGAAGTGCAGGGAAAGACCAGGTTTCCCTGGAAATGGACTGAGTACCAATCTGGGGGACTCTGGGAATAGGTGGCACGACCCTGGAGTTCTCTCGATTTCCTGTGGAGAGGCGCCTCCTCCTTGAGATGCGACGGGGAACAGTCGGAAATTCTTTCCCGAACACGCAGGGAAACGGATCCCTCCTCCCTCCGCGGCTAGGAGGCGGAATACGGGGCTCCTCTGGATGCGGGCGGGACTCTCATGCTTCCTCTCGAGTGAGACGGGTAATGTCGGGGAAGCTTCTTTGAGTAACAGCAAGGGTCGTGAAGGACCCTTTGTTAATTTCCAGATGTTAGATGTGATTAGCCTTGAGACGCCTCAAGTGGAAAGGGCCTCATCTCGCCTGGAGGGGAGAACCTCTTGGGATTTTTCTCGAGGTTGCGGCAGGTGCTATCGACCCTTAGACCCGGAACCTAAAGGACCCGCTCCTGGTGGCCTCAAGGAAAGGCGAGTCCACATTCGCGTTCTCCGGGGCCTCTCCGGGATTATTCTCCCATCCGATGCAGGGGGCCTAAAGACCTTGTTGGAGTCAGTGTCCCGAACCTGAGTATTCCGTCTCCAGTGCTGACAATGGATCTTGGGGTACTTCTGAAGTCATCCTAGGGGATCAATTCCTCCGTGATCGAGTGGGGGCCATGCGTGCACTTTCCTCAACAGAGCTGTAGCAGCAGTGTGAGTTACCCTTCGCCGTGGATAAAAGGGATCCTGTGGCTTCTCGAGGCTTTCCGCGAGGTTTCACGAGGCTCTTCCACACCGGCTGTCCCACTTGCCACCGTTGTGTGGAGTCGATCCTCGCTTGAAGTCGAGGCAGTTCAGGGAAACAGTTTTCCCTGGAATGGAGTGAGACCATCTGGGAGACTCAGGGAAATTGGTGGCACGACCTTGGAGTTACTCTCGCTTTCCTGTGGAGAGCGCCTCCTCTTGAGGATGCGACGGGAACGCGGGGAATTTTTTCCCCCCCCGCAGGGAAAGGATCCTCTCTCGAGCTAGGAGGCGGAAGCAGGGCTCCCTCTGGATGTTCCGAGGAACTTCTCTGCCTTCTCTCGACGTGGAACGGATATGCGGGGAAACTTCTTGAGTTGCAGCAATGGTGTGAAGGACCCTTTGGAAGTTCTAACGAGGTTAGATGTGATTAGCCTCGACACGCCTAAAAGCGGAAATGGGTCAATCCCCTCCGCCTGGAGGGGAGAAACCTCCTGGATTTCTCCTCGAGTTGCATCGGGTGCTCTCGACTTACGATGGGACCTCTGGGACCCGCTCTGGTGGCCTCAGAAAGGCCAGTCCCCATGCGAGTTGCTCGGGGGCCTCTCGGATTCCTCTCCGTCGATGCAGGGGCCTAAGACCTTGTGTGTAGTCGGTGCCGGAACCTGATTATTCCTCTCCCAGTGCTGACATGGTTCTTGGAGTAATTCTGGAGTCTCCCCCAGGGAAGTAAGACCTCGTCTCGAGTGGGTGCATGCACGTGCGCTTTCCTTCCGAGCTGTAGCAGCAGTGTCATGCTTCCCTTCCCGTGGATCAAGGGATCTGTGGCTTTCCCTCGAGGCTTTCCCATGAGGCTTTGCCACGAGGCTTTCCCACAGGGCTGTTCTACGTGCCAACGTGGTGTGAGTAGATCCTCGGCTTGAAAGTCGAGGCAGTGCAGGGAAAACAGGTTTCCCTGGAATGGACTGAGACATCTGGGGGACTCTGGGAATGGTGGCACGACCCTGGAGTTCCTCTCGCCTTTCCTGTGGAGAGTCGCCTCCTCTTGAGATGCGACAGGAACGCCGGGAATTCTTTCCCGACCACGCAGGGAAAGGATCCTTTCTCTCGAGCTAGGAGGAGGAAACGGGTCTCCTCTGAATGTGGGCGGACTCTCGTGCTTCCTCTCGAGTGGCAGACGGGTATGTCGGGGAACTTCTTGAGTTGCAGCCAGGGTGTGAATGAGCCTTTGGAAGTTCCAGAGATCAGGTGTGATTCGCCTCGAGACACCTCAGCAGAAAATGGGCCTCATCTCGCCTGGAGGGGAGAACCTCCTGGATTTTCTCGAGTTGAAGCAGGTGCTCTCGACTTACGACGGGGACCTCAGGGACCCGTTCTGGTGGCTCAGGAAAGGCCAGTCCCCATGCGAGTTGCTCCGGGGCCTCTCGAGGAATCCTCCCCCGTCGATGCCGGGGCTTAAGATCCTGTGTGGAGTCGGTGCCGGAACCTGAGAATTCCTCTCCAGTGCTGACATGGATCTTGGGGTACTTCTGGAGTCTCCCCAGGTGGAGTCAGTCCTAGTCTCGCACTGGGGGCATGCACGTGCGCTTTCCTCCCGAGCTGTAGCAGCAGTGTCTCTCTTCCCTTCGCGTGGATCAAGGGATCTGTGGCTTTCCCTCGAGGCTTTCCCACGGAGGCTTTCCCACAAGGCTTTCCCACAGGGCTGTCCCACGTGCCACCGTGGTGTGAGTCGATCCTCAGATTGAAAGTCGAGGCAGTGCAGGGAAAACAGTTTTCCCTGGAATGGACTGAGACATCTGGGGGACTCTGGGAATGGTGGCACGACCCTGGAGTTCCTCTCGCCTTTCCTGTGGAGAGCGCCTCCTCTTGAGATGGAACGGGAACGCCAGGAATTCTTTCCCGAACACACAGGGAAAGGATCCCTCCTCTCGAGATAGGAGGCCGAAATGGGGCTCCTCTGGATGTGGGCAGGACTCTCGTGCTTCCTCTCGAGTGGAGACGGGTATGTCGGGGAACTTCTTGAGTTGCAGTAAGGGTTTGAAGGACACTTTGGACGTTCCAGATTTTTGATGTGATTAGCCTCGAGACGCCTCAGCGGAAATGGGCCTCATTTCGCCTGGAGGGAAGAACCTCCTGGATTTTCTCGAGTTGCGGCAGGTGCTCTCGACTTATGACGGGGACCTTAGGGACCCGCTCTGGTGTCCTCAGGTAATTCCAATAACCGAGCGAGTTGCTCGGGGGGCCTCTTGGGATTCCTCTCCCATCGATGCCGGGGCCTAAGATCTTGTGTGGAGTCGGTGCCGGAACCGGAGGCATTCCTCTCCAGTGCTGACATGGATCTTGGGGTACTTCTGGAGTCTCCCCAGGCGCGTCAGTCCTCGTCTGCAGTGGGGGCATGCACGTGCGATTTCCTCTCAAGATGTATCAGCAGTGTCACGCTTCCCTTCTCGTGGATCAAGGGATCTGTGGCTTTCCCTTGAGGCTTTCCCAGGAGGCTTTCCCACGAATTTTACCCACAGGGCTGTCCCACCTGCCACCGTGGTGTGAGTCGATCCTCGGCTTGAAAGTCGAGGCAGTGCAGGGAAAACAGGTTTCCCTGGAATGGACTGAGACATCTGGGGGTACTCTGGGAATGGTGGCACGACCCTGGAGTTCCTCTCGCCTTTCCTGTGGAGAGCGCCTCCTCTAGAGATGGGCCGGGAAAGCTGGGAATTCGATCCCGACCACGCAGGGAAAGTATCCCCCCTCTTGATCTAGGAGGTCAGAAACGGGTCTCCTCTGGATGTGGGCGGGACTCTCGTACTTCCTCTCGAGTGGAGACAGGTAAGTCGGGGAACTTCTTGAGTTGCAGCAAGGGTGTGAAGGACCCTTTGGAAGTTCGAGACGTTAGGTGTGATTAGCCTCGAGACGCCTCAGCGGAAATGGGCCTCATCTCCCTGGAGGGGAGAACCTCCTGGATTTTCTCGAGTTGCAGCAGGTGCTCTCGACTTACGTTGGGGACATCAGGGAACCGCTCTGGTGGCCTGAGGAAAGGCCAGTCCCCATGCTAGTTGCTCCGGGGCCTCTCGGGATTCCTCTGCCGTAGATGCCGGGGCCTAAGACCTTGTGTGGAGTCGGTGCCAGAACCTGAGGATTCCTCTCCAGTGCTGACATGGATCTTGGGGTACTTCTGTAGTCTCCCCAGTGAAGTCAGTCCTCGTCTCGAGTGGGGGCATGCACGTGCGCTTTCCTCCCGAGCTGTAGCAGCAGTGTCACGCTTCCATTCGCGTGGATCAAGGGATCTGTGGCTTTCCCTCGAGGCTTTCCCACGAGGCTTTCCCACGATGCTTTCCCACAGGGCTGTCCCACGTGCCACCGTGGTGTGAGTCGATCCTCGGCTTGAAAGTCGAGGCAGTGCAGGGAAAACAGGTTTCCCTGGAATGGACTGAGACATCTGGGGGACTCTGGGAATGGTGGCACGACCCTGGAGTTCCTCTCGCCTTTCCTGTGGAGAGCGCCTCCTCTTGAGATGCGACGGGAACGCCGGGAATTCTTTCCCGAACACGCAGGGAAAGGATCCCTCCTCAGGAGCTAGGAGGCGGAAACGGGATTCCTCTGGATGTGGGTCGAACTCTCGTGCTTCCTCTCGCGTGGAGACGGGTATGTCGAGAAACTTCTTGAGTTGCAGCAAGGGTGTGAAGGACCCTTTGGAAGTTCCAGAGGTTAGGTGTGATTAGCCTCGAGACGCCTCACCGGAAATGGGCCTCATCTCGCCTGGAGGGGAGAACCTCCTGGATTTCCTCGAGTTGCGGCAGGTGCTCTCGACTTACGACGGGGACCTCAGGGACCCGCTCTGGTGGCCTCAGGAAAGGCCAGTCCCCATGCGAGTTGCTCGGGGGCCTCTCGGGATTCCCCTCCCGTCGATCCCGGGGCCTAAGACCTTGTGTGGAATCAGTTCCGGAACCTGAGGATACCTCTCCAGTGCTGACATGGATCTTGGGGTACTTCTGGAGTCTCCCCAGGGGAGTCAGTCCTCCTCTGGAGTGGGGGCATGCACGTGCGCTTTCCTCCCGAGCTGTAGCAGCAGTGTCTCTCTTCCCTTCGCGTGGATCAAGGGATCTGTGGCTTTCCCTTGAGGCTTTCCCACGAGGCTTTCCCTCGAGGCTTTCGAACAGGGCTGTCCCACGTGCCACCGTGGTGTGAGTCGATCCTCGGCTTGAAAGTCGAGGCAGTGCAGGGAAAACAGGTTTCGCTGGAATGGACTGAGACATCTGGGGGACTCTGGGAATGGTGGCACGACCCTGGAGTTCCTCTCGCCTTTCCTGTGGAGGGCGCCTCCTCTTGAGATGCGACGGGAACGCCGGGAATTTTTTCCAGATCACTCAGGGAAAGGATCCCTCCTCTCGAGCTAGGAGGCGAAAAAGGGCTCCTCTGGATGTGGGCGGGACTCTCGTGCTTCCTGTCGAGTGGAGACGGGTATGTTGGGGAACTTCTTGAGTTGCAGAAAGGGTTTGAAGGACCCTGTGGAAGTTCCAGAGGTTAGTTTTGATTGGCATCGAGATGCCTCAGCAGAAATAGGCCTTATCTTGCCTGGAGGGGAGAACCTCCTGTATTTTCTCGAGTTGCATCGGGTGCTCTCGACTTACGATGGGGACCTCAGGGACCCGCTCTGGTGGCCTCAGGAAAGGCCAGTCCCCATGCGAGTTGCTCGGGGGCCTCTCGGGATTCCTCTCCCGTCGATGCAGGGGCCTAAGACCTTGTTTGGAGTCGGTGCCGGAACCGGAGAATTCCTCTCCAGTGCTGACATGGTTCTTGGAGTAATTCTGGAGTCTCCCCAGGGAAGTAAGTCCTCGTCTCGAGTGGGTGCATGCACGTGCGCTTTCCTTCCGAGCTGTAGCAGCAGTGTCATGCTTCCCTTCCCGTGGATCAAGGGATCTGTGGCTTTCCCTCGAGGCTTTCCATGAGGCTTTGCCACGAGGCTTTCCCACAGGGCTGTTCCACGTGCCAACGTGGTGTGAGTAGATCCTCGGCTTGAAGTCGAGGCAGTGCAGGGAAAAACAGGTTTCCCTGGAATGGACTGAGACATCTGGGGACTCTGGAATGGTGGCACGACCCTGGAGTTCCTCTCGCCTTTCCCTGGAGAGAGCGCCTCCTCTTGAGATGCGACAGGAACGCCGGGAATTCTTTCCCGACCACGCAGGGAAAGGATCCTTTCTCTCTCGAGCTAGGAGGAGGAAACGGTCTCCTCTGAATGTGGGCGGACTCTCGTGCTTCCTCTCGAGTGCAGACGGTATGTCGGGAACTTCTTGAGTTGCAGCCAGGTGTGAATGAGCCTTTGGAAGTTCCCAGAGATCAGGTGTGATTCGCCTCGAGACACCTCAGCAGAAATGGGCCTCATCTCGCCTGGAGGGAGAACCTCCTGATTTTCTCGAGTTGAAGCAGGTGCTCTCGACTTACGACGGGGACCTCAGGGACCGTTCTGGTGGCCTCAGGAAAGCCAGTCCCCATGCGAGTTGCTCGGGGTCTCTGAGGAATCCTCCCCGTCGATGCCGGGGCTTAAGATCCTGTGTGGAGTCGGTGCCGGAACCTGGAAATTCCTCTCCAGTGCTGACATGGATCTTGGGGTACTTCGGAGTCTCCCCAGGGGAGTCAGTCCTAGTCTCGAGTGGGGGCATGCACGTGCGCTTTCCTCCCGAGCTGTAGCAGCAGTGTCTCTCTTCCCTTCGCGTGGATCAAGGGATCTGTGGCTTTCCCTCGAGCTTTCCCACGAGGCTTTCCCACAAGTCTTTCCCACAGGGTGTCCCACGTGCCACCGT
>NW_017200380.1:0-7021 GCF_001704415.2 Capra hircus
ATCCCTTTATCCACGCGAAGGGAAGCAGGACACTGCTGCGACAGCTCGGGAGGAAAGCGCAGTGCATGCCCCACTCGAGACGAGACTGACTCCCCTGGGAGACTCCAGAAGTACCCCAAATCCATGTCAGCACTGGAGAGGAATCCTCAGGTTCCAGCACCGACTCCACACAAGATCTTAGGCCCGGCATCGAGGGGAGAGGAATCCCGAGAGGCCCCGAGCAAATCGCATGGGACTGGCCTTTCCTGAGGCCACCAGAGCGGGTCCCTGAGGTCCCCCGTTGTAAGTCGAGAGCACCTGCCGCAACTCGAGAAAATCCAGGAGGTTCTCCCCTCCAGGCGAGATGAGGCCCATTTCCGCTGAGGCGTCTCAAGACTAATCACACCTAACCTCTGGAACTTCCAAAGGTCCTTCACACACTTGCTGCAACTCAGGAATATCCCCGACATACCCGTCTCTACTCGAGAGGAAGCACGAGAGTCCGCCCACATCCAGAGGAGCCCCGTTTCCGCCTCCTAGCTCGAGAGGAGGGATCCTTTTCCTGCGTGGTCGGAAAGAATTCCCCGCGTTCCCGTCGCATCTCAAGAGGAGGCGCTCTCCACAGGAAAGGCGAGAGGAACTCCAGGATCGAGCCACATTCCCAGAGTCCCCCGGATGTCTCAGTCCATTCCAGGGAAACCTGTTTTCCCTGCACTGTTTCGACTTTCAAGCCGAGGCATCGACTCACAGCACGGTGGCACGTGGGACAGCCCTGTGGGAAAGCCTCGTGGGAAAAGCCTCGAGGGAAAGCCACAGATCCCTTGATCCACGCGAAGGAAAGCGTGACACTGCTGCTACAGCTCGGGAGGAAAGCGCACGTGCACGCCCCACTCGAGACGAGAGGACTGAGTCCCCTGGGGAGACTCCAGAAGTACCCCAAGATCCATGTCAGCACTGGAGAGGAATCCTCAGGTTCCGACACCGACTCCACACAAGGTCTGAGGACCGGCATCGACGGGGGAGGAATCCCGAGAGGCCCCCGAGCAACTCGCATGGGACTGGCCTTTCCTGAGGCCACCAGATTGGTCTCTGAGGTCCCCGACCTAAGTCGAGAGCACCTGCCGCAACTCGAGAAAATCCAGGAGGTTCTCCCCTCCAGGAGAGATGAGGCGCATTTCCGCTGGGGCATCTCAAGCCTAATCACACCTAACCTCTGGAACTTCCAAAGGGTCCTTCACACCCTTGCTGCAACTCATGAAGTTCCCCGACATACCCGTCTCCACTCGAGAGGAAGCACGAGAGTCCGCCCACATCCAGAGGAGCCCCGTTTCCGCCTGATAGATCCAGAGGAGGGATCGTTTCCCTGCGTGGTCGTGAAAGAATTCCCGGCGTTCCCGGCGCATCTCAAGAGGAGGCGCTCTCCACAGGAAAGGCAAGAGGAACTCGAGAGTCATGCCACCATTCCCAGAGTCCGCCAGAAAATTCCTTGTCGGAATTTTATTGGCCTTCCGCGTAAACCTAGCTATTCAGCCTTTTTCCTCCAGTTAATCTTCTTACTACCCTATAATTTCTTAATCTCATCTTACATTAATAAATACACAAGACTTTCCACGTCATCGCCGTCCATCCGTCGAATTCCCTGGATCCAGCGGGACTGGACCCCGGCACACTGAGATATCTGGGGGACTCTTGGAATGATGGCACGACACTGGAGTTTCTCTCGCCTTTCCTGTGGAGAGCGCCTCCTCATGAGATGCGACGGGAACAACGGGAATTCTTTCCGGAACATACAGGGAAAGGATACCTGACCGCGAGGTACGAGGCGGAAACGGGGCTCCTCTGGAGGCGGGACTCTCGTGCTTCCTCTCGAGTGGAGTCAGGTATGTTGGGGAACTTCTAAGTTGTAGCAAGGGTGTGAAGGACCCTTTGGAAGTTCCAGGGGTTAGGTGTGATTAGCCTCGAGACGCCTGAGTGGAAATGGGCCTCATCTCGCCTGGAGGGAGAACCTCCTGGATTTTCTCGAGTTGCGGCAGGTGCTCTTGACTTACGAGGGACCTCAGGGACCCGCTCTGGTGGCCTCAGGAAAGGCCAGTCCCCATGCGAGTTGCTCGGGGGCCTCTCGGGATTCCTCTCCCTTCGGCGTCGGGGCCTAAGACCTTGTGTGGAGTCTGCCGGAACCTGAGGATTCCTCTCCAGTGCTGACATGCATCTTTGGTACTTCTGGAGTCTCCTAAGGTGAGTCAGTCCTCGTCTCGAGTGGGGGCATGCACGTTCGCTTTCCTCCCGAGCTGTAGCAGAACTGTCACGCTTCCCTTCGCTTGGATCAAGGGATCTGTGGCTTTCCTCGAGGCTTTCCCAGGAGGCTTTCCCACGAGGCTTTCCCACAGGGCTGTCCCACGTGCCACCGTGGTGTGAGTCGATCCTCGGCTTGAAAGTCGAGGCAGTGCAGGGAAAACAGGTTTCCCTGGAATGGACTGAGACATCTGGGGACTCTGGGAATGGTGCACGACCCTGGAGTTCCTCTCGCCTTTCCTGTTGAGAGCGCCTCCTCTTGAGATGAGACAGGAACGCCGGGAGTTCTTTCCGACCATGCAGGGAAAGGATCCCTCCTCTCGTGCTAGGAGGCGGAAACGGGGCTCCTCTGTATGTGGGCGGGACTCTCGTTCTTCCTCTCGAGTGGAGAGAGGTATGTCGGGGATCTTCTTGAGTTGCAGCAAGGGTCTGAAGGACCCTTTGGAAGTTCCAGAGGTTAGGTGTGATTAGACTCGAGACGCCTCAGCAGAAATGGGCCTCATCTCGACTGCAGGGGAGAACCTCCTGGGTTTTCTCGAGTTTCAGCAGGTGCTCTCCAGTTACGACCGGGACTTATGTAACCCGCTCTGGTCCGCTCAGGTAATGCCAGTCGACTTGCGAGTTGCTAAGGGCCTCTCGGGATTCCTCTCCGGTCGATGACGGGGCCTAAGACCTTTTTTTGGAATCGGTGCCCGAACCTGAGGTTTCCTCTCCAGTGCTGAAATGGATCTTGGGGTACTACTGGAGTCTCCACAGGGGAGTCATCTTCGTCTCCAATGGGGGCATGCACGTGCGCTTTTTCCCGAGCATTAGGAGCAGAGTCAATTTTCCCGTTGGGTTGATCAAGGGTTTCTTGTTTTCCCTCGAGGCTTTCCCACGAGGCTTTCCACGAGGCTTTCCCACAGGGCTGTCCCACGTGCCACCATCGTGTGAGTCGGTCCTCCGCGTGAACGTCGAGGCAGTGCAGGGTAAACAAGTTCCTCTGGAAAGGACTGAGACATCTGGGGGACTCTTGGAATGGTGGAACGACCCTGGAGTTCCTCTCACCTTTCTTGTGGAGCGTGCCTCCTCTTGAGATGCGACAGGTACGACAGGAATTTTTCCCGGCCAATCAGGGTAAGGATCCTTCATCTTGAGCCAGGAGGGGAAATGGGGCTCCTCTGGATGTGGGTACCCTAGTGGTTCCTATGGAGTGGCGACGGGTCTCTCGTGGAACCTCTTCAGTTGCAGCTAGGGTGTGAAGGACCCTTTGGAAGTTCCAGAGGTTAGGTGTGATTAGCGTCGAGACGCCTCAGCGGAAATGGCCTCATCTCGCCTGGAGGGGAGAACCTAATGGATTTTCTCTAGTTGCGGCAGGTGCTCTCGACTTACGACGGGACCTCAGGGACCCGCTCTGGTGGCCTCAGTAAAGGCCAGGCGCCATGCGAGTTGCTCGGGGGCCTCTCAGGATTCCTCTCCCTTGGATGCCGGGGCCTAAGACCTTGTGTGGAGTCGGTGCCGGAACCTGAGGATTCCTCTCCAGTGTGGACATGGATCTTGGGGTACTTCTGGAGTCTCCCCAGGGGAGTTAGTCGTCGTCTTGTGTGGGGGCATGAACGTGCGCTTTCCTCCCGAGCTGTAGCAGCAGTGTCACGCTTCCCTTTGCATGGATCAAGGGATCTGTGGCTTTCCCTCGTGGCTTTCCCACGAGGCTTTCCCACAGGGCTGTCCACGTGCCATCGTGGTGTGAGTCGATCCTCAGCTAGAAATTCGAGCAGTGCAGGGAAATCAGGTTTCCCTGGAATGGACTGAGACATCTGGCGGACTCTGGGAATGGTGGCACGACCCTGGAGTTCCTCTCGCCTTTCCTGTTGAGAGCGCCTCCTCTTGAGATGCGCCAGGAACGGCAGGAATTCTTTCCTGACTATGCAGGGAAAGGATCCCTCCTCTCGAGCTAAGAGGCGGAAACGGGCTCCTCTGGATGTGGGCAGAACTCTCCTGCTTCCTTTCGAGTGGAGACGGTATGTCGGGGAACTTCTTGAGTTGCAGCAAGGTGTGAAGGACCCTTTGGAAGTTCCAGAGGTTAGTGTGATTAGCCTCGAGACGTCTCAGTGGAAATGGGCCTCATCTCGCCTGAAGGGAGAATCTCCTTCATTTTCTCGAGTTGTGGCAGGTGCTCTCGACTTACGACGGGGACCTCAGGGACCCGTTCTGTTGGCCTTAGGAAGACCAGTCCCCATGCGAGTTGCTAGAGGCCTCTCGGGATTCCTCACCGGTAGATGCCGGGGCCCAAGACCTTCGGTGGAGTGGGGCCAGAACCTGAGTATTCCTCTCCAGTGCTGACATGTTTTTGGATACTTCTGAAGTCTCCAAGGGGAATCAGTCCTCGTCTCGAGTGGGGGCATGCGCATGCTCCTTCCTCCGAGCTTTAGCAGCAGTGTCATGCTTCCCGTCGCGTGGATCAATGGATCTGTGGCTTTTTCCTTAGGCTTTTCCTAGAGGATTTCCCACGAGGCTTTCCCACAGGCTGTCCCCCGTGCCACCGTGGTGTGAGGCGAATCTCGGCATGAAAGTTTAAGCACTCTGTAAAAACAAGATCCTCTGGAATGGACTGAGACATCTGGGACGCTTGGAATTGTGGCACGACCATGGAGTTCCTCTCTCCCTTCCTGTGGAGAGCGCCTCCACCTGAGATGCGACGGGAATGCCGGAAGTTCTTTCCCGACCAAGCAGGGAAAGGATCCCTCATCTCTAGCTAGGAGGATGAAACGGGCTACTCTGGATGTGGGCAGGACCCTCGTGTTTCCTCTCGAGTGGAGATGGGAATGTCGGGAACTTCTTGAGTTGCAGCAAGGGTGTGAAGGACCTTTGGAAGTTCCAGAGATTAGATGTAATTAGCCTCGAGACACCTCATTGAAATGGCCTCATCTCGCCTGGAGGGGAGAACCTCCTGGATTTTCTCGAGTTGCGGCAGGTGCTCCCGACTTACGACGGGACCTCAGGGACCCGCTCTGGTGGCTTCATCAAAGGCCAGTCCCCATGCCAGATGCTGGGGGCTTCTCTTGATAACTCTCCTGTTGATGCCCGGCCGAACAACTTGTGTGGATTCGGGCCGGAACCTGAGGTTTCCTCTGCAGTGCTGACATGGATATTGGGGTTCTTCTGGAGTCTCCCCTGGAGATCAATCCTCCTCTCAAGTGAGGGCACGCACGTGTGCTTTCCTCCGAGCTGTAGCAGCAGGTCACGCTTCCCGTCGTGTGGATCAAGGGATCTGTGGCTTTCCCTGGAGGCTTTCCACGAGCTTCTCACAGGGCTTTCCCTCGTGCCACCGTGTGTGAGTTGATCCTCAGCATGAAAAGTCGAGGCAGTGCAGGGAAAACAGGTTCCTCTGAATTGGACTGATGCTGGGAGCCAGTATGAGGACTCCCGCCCGTGATAACGTCATGAGGAAGAAAGCTGACATAGGCATGGTGTGTTCAGACTTCAGGACCCCTCTGGAAGTTCCTACGCACGTACCCAACAAAAATCTGCCGGCTTTTTTGCTCTGCTTTTCCACTCTTCTGACATTTTCTGGAAAAAGTCAATTCAGGCTTTAGTCTTCTGCATTTGAAAGAGTGTTTCAATCCAAAAACCCCTCTGAATGCTTTCTAGCCTGCCTGCAGGACTCGTACAGCTGGGCATGTGATTGTTTGAGGCCTCCTTTCCCCAGGAGGCACAGGAAGCTTAAAACATCCTAGGAATGTAGGGGCATCCGAGGAGTCAAAATCTTTATAATAGGACTGATTAAAAGTTTCATTTTTTGGGTCAATGCTTGCTGCTAAAATTTTCATATCCTTTATTTTTAGATAGAGTTGGTATATTAAAAAAAACAAGTAGTAGACCTGGTATTACAACATTAGATCTTTGAGTTAAGTACCTTCTTTGTTATAACCCACTGCACCTTTGTTCTATAGAGATGTAACTTTAATGCTTTAAGGAAATGCAGATTAAAGAAAAAACACTTCAGAGGAAACAAAATTAACATTCATTAAGGAAGAGAGCCAAAAAGTGTTTAACAAGCCTCTTGGCCAGAAGATAATGTAAATCACCAGAGACCTTTTGTATACAAAATGATGTACAGAAAGAGTCTGGGGTGCGAACGCTACATAATTTTTGTGTTACCCATTGAACTCCATGTTTTATCAAAAGTATAAAAGGCTTTATGAACAATAAAGGATGGGGCCAGTTTCTCGGACCAGTTTCTCGAACTAGTCTCTCGGCCTGGTTTCTTGGGACTCAGGCTCCCCCCGTGTATTTTTCTCTCTTTCTTCTTCTCTCCCTTTCCTTCTCTCTGCTTTTTACTTTAACTTCAGGCTGAATCTCCACCAGGGGCGCGGAGGCTCGCCAGATCTACTTACTTGCCTGGCTGTTAAGACCTGCACGAAAGGGAGCTTAAGGCCGAGGCACCCTTAGATATTCAAGCAGGGGCTGTGGCCCAACGTAGATAGTGAAAATTCCTTGCCTGGAAATTTATTGCGTCTTCCACGTAAACCAAGCTATTCAGCCCTTTTTCCTCCAGTTAATCTTCTTACTACACTATAATTTCTTAATCTAATCTTACATTAATAAATAAAAAAGACTTTCCACGACAACGCCGTCCATCCGTCGAATTCCCTGGATCCAGCGGGGCTGGACCCCGGCAGACTGAGATATCTGGGGGACTCTTGGAATGGTGGCACGACCCTGGAGTTCCTCCGCCTTTCCTGTGGAGCGCCTCCTCATGAGATGCGAC
>NW_017200381.1:0-19377 GCF_001704415.2 Capra hircus
CCCAGCCGTAACGCTGAAGAAACTGAAGTTGAACAGTTTTATGAGACCTACAAGATCGTTTAGAACTAACACCCAAAAAAGATGTCCTTTTCATTATAGGGGACTGGAATGCAAAAGTAGGAAGCCAAGAAACACCTGGAGTAAGAGGCAAATTTGGCCTTGGAATGTGGAATGAAGCAGGGCAAAGACTAATAGAGTTTTGCCAAGAAAATGCACTGGTCATAGCAAACACCCTCTTCCAACAACACAAGAGAAGACTCTAACATGGACATTACCAGATGGTCAACACCGAAATCAGATTGATTATATTCTTTGTAGCCAAAGATGGAGAAAGCTCTATACAGTCAACAAAAACAAGACCGGGAGCTGACTGTGGCTCAGATCATGAACTCCTTATTGACAAATTCAGACTGAAATTGAAGAAAGTAGGGAAAACCGCTAGACCATTCAGGTATGACCTAAATCAAATCCCTGATGATTATACAGTGGAAGTGAGAAATAGATTTAAGGGTCTGGATCTGATAGATAGAGTGCCTGATGAACTATGGAGTGAGGTTCGTGACATTGTACAGGAGACAGGGATCAAGACCATCCCCATGGAAAAGAAATGCACAAAAGCAAAATGGCTGTCTGGGGAGGCCTTACAAATAGCTGTGAAAAGAAGAGAGGCGAAAAGCAAAGGAAATGTATTGGAGGTCGATGGATGGCGGCTGGGGGCAGAGGCTGGAATGTGGGCTGCCCTAAGTGTCCAAATGTGAAGAAGCCAGACCTAAACCCAGCTTGTGACAGGTTCAGGGACCACTGAGGAAAAGAGGAAGACTTGCTGGCTATGTAGAAGACTCAAAAGTAGCACTGGAGATTTCAAGTTTTGGATATTTATAGAGAAATGATGGATGGACGATTTTATAGGGAAGGTGATGAATTCCATGTTTTGATGAGTGTTGAATCTGAAGTATCAGTAGAAGGTTATTGAAATGGAAACAACATCAGGTCATTAGACATTAAGAACTGAATCTAAAGAGAGAAATCAGGGTTGCGGAGCTACATCTGGAAGTCATAGCTGTGTGAGAAGCAAAGCACACTGATAATGGGAGATAATATAGCAAGTGAAGACCAGAGAACCAAGAACTGAATCACAGTGACGTTCACATTTAAGGAATGTGAAGACCAAGCAAAGAAACAACAAAAGGAGGCGATGAAATGCTTGCAGGCCCACAGAAATGAATATTTTTAAGGTAGTATTAAGAAACATAAAAAGCAGCAGCTTAAAGTGATAGAGACACACTTTGCACTCTATGAACTGTATTTTTTAAATATAAGCAATTTCAAGCTAGCTCTGGTTCATTTCGCTAAAATGATCTATGCCTAGATGCTTTACCTCCTACCTCTTTTTTTTTTTTGCCTACTACTTCTCTATGACTCTCTCCTCAGCAGTATAACTAGAGGCACAGATGTAGAGAGCGGACTTGTGGACACAGTCGGGGGAAAGAGAGGGTGGGATGAATTGAAAGAGTACCATTAAAACGTATACCTGACCATATGTAAAACAGATAGCTAGTGGGAAGTTGCTGTATACACAGGGAGCTCAACCCGGTGCTCCGTGATGAACTAGAGGGCTAGGAACTGGGGGTGGGAGGCAGGCTCAAGAGAGAGGGTATACACACACACACACACACACACACACACACACACACACTCTTAATGACTGACTCATGTTGTGTGACAGAAATGAACACTACATTGTAAAGCGATTATCCTCCAATTAAATTAAAAAAAAAGATTCATAACAGTAGGAGCCCGTCTAGCCTCAAAAATGCTGGAGTGGGTTGCCATTTCCTTCTCCAGGGTCTCTTCCCGACCCAGGGATCAAACCTGGGTCTCCTGCATTGTAGGCAGATTCTTCAGCATCTGCACCACCAGGGAAGCCCCAAATGATTAGCACGTAGTATGAAATCAATAGATATTTCTTAAGTGAAAAATAATAAAATAAAGATAATAATACTATCCTTATCACTTCACAATAAGCATGAAGGTTCTTTATAAGTCATTAGGTGCTACGTAAATGTCAGGCTTTCTCACTGACCAACTGGATAGTAAACTTGGCTTTTACTCCCAGAACTTAGAAGACTTGATGTTTAAAACATGTTTGCTGGATCAGTTAATCATAACAGAGAATCAGATCCTTGAATTTTAATCCCAGTTCATTGCTTGACTGTGAAGCCTGGGGTAAATTAATTCATTTTTGGGGTTTTAGTTAGACTTAGATGATTTTTTGTAAGATCTCCAGTTTGTGTGGGCTCAAAGCAGGAAGATTCCAGGGAGTTCATGGGAGATAAATGGATTAGCACAACTGCAGTTATGTCCTTTTTTCCAAACAGCAGCTTCAGCTTCTTCATAGAAGTGGCCTTAAGCCTGACCCTTTTTTGTGCTCTAACGGAAAGTAATAATATTTCTTATTACTCAAGAACTATAATCAGTTTCCTATGTAGACACATTTGTTGGAACTCTCTTGTGTTCTACAGTAATAATTTATATGTGCTTTTCATTTCAGGTATACAGATAGAATCATATTCTCCATAGTGCCATTTTATGTTTCGGTTTATATAATAGGGCTTCTTCCTCGTGCCCTGCTGCTGCTGCTGCTGCAAAGTCGCTTCAGTCGTGTCCGACTCTGTGCGACCCCAGAGACGGCAGCCCACCAGGCTCCCCCATCCTTGGGATTCTCCAGGCAGGAACACTGGAGTGGGTTGCCATTTCCTTCTCCAATGCATGAAAGTGAAAAGCGAAAATGAAGTCGCTCAGTCATGTCCGACTCCTAGCGACCCCATGGACTGCAGCCCACCAGGTTCCTCTGCCCATGGGATTTTCCAGGTAAGAGCACTGGAGTGGGGTGCCATTGCCTTCTCCCTCCTCGTGCCCTAGCCAATGGAAAATAACTCCCACTGATTTACAAGTTTTATTGAAATGAAAGATACAAACTATTGTTCATTTAGTGGCTTCTTTAAGTAGGTGAATTAACCCATTAATAATTTAATTTGTTTTTAAGACTGCATTTCTGAATTTTGAGTTGAAATAGTTTTAAAGATAAATTAACATACAGTAGAATGCACACATATTAGGTGGACAACTTGATGGATTTTGACAGTTGTCTACACCCATATAACACCATGGTAACACATTGTCACGAGAAACCAAAAAGTAGAACATGTGCATTAGCCCAGAAAGTTCCATTGCGCCCATTTCCCATCAGTCTGCCCGGCCCCAATATCTGATGTAGATTACTTTTAACAGTATTTGGTGTCATAAAAATGAAATGATTCAGTATCTACCTTTTGTATCTGCCTCTTTTGGTTGGCAGAAATTTTTTGAGATGCATCCATGTTGTGGAGTAAATCCTAAGTTCTTCTTCCTGGACTAAATATTCTGTTCTCTCGATATAACATTTTAAAACCCATTCTCCAGTGGAAGGATTTTGGATTGCTTCCAATTTGGGACTGTTATGAATAAGGCTGTTTTAAACATTCTTATCTGTGACCTTTTATGGACATATGCTTTAATTTTTCTTGAGTAAATACCTTGCTGGTTCCTCGGGAAGTTTTCTATGTAACTTTATATGAAATTGTCAGTTTTTAAAAGTAGTTGGACCATTTTATATCCCAGCAACAATGGATGAGAGTTCCAGCTACTTCACTTCCTGACCACCATTAGCTGTTGCTAATCTTTTCGTATTTTTGCCATCCTAGTAGACAGGAAGTGGTATCACGCGTCTTTGTGTTTCATTTATCTTTTGTGGAATGTTTGTTCAATTCTTTTGCCCATTTTAGAAATTACATTATTCTTTTTGTTGTTGATTTTGGGGGTTATTTCTATATTCTGGATATAAACCCATTGTCAGATATATGTGCTGCAGATTATCTACTAGTGTTGGATTCGTTTATGTATTTTCTTCACTAAGTCTTTTATTGAGCGGAAAGTTTTGATTTTGATAAAGTCCAATTGACTGTTTTATGGTTTTTTTTGTGTGTGGGTGGGGTTGTATATTTGGTCTAAAAAATCCTTTGGAACAGGCAATGGCAGTCCACTCCAGTACTCTTGCCTGGAGAATCCCATGGACGGAGAAGCCTGGTAGGCTGTGGTCCATGGGGTCACTGAGAGTTGGACACGACTGAGCGACTTCACTTTTACTTTTCACTTTCATGCATTGGAGAAGGAAATGGCAACCCGCTCCAGTATTCTTGCCTGGAGAATCCCAGGGACAGAGGAGGCTTCTGACTGTGGGGTCACACAGAGTCAGACACGACTGAAAGCGACTTAGCAGCAGCAGCAGCAGCAGTGTACATAAATACAGTGATTCTATATGGTGATCTTATGATCTGCAACCTTGCTAAATCCTCCTACTTGTTTTAGTAGTTTGTATATTCCTTAGAATTTTCTACATACACCATCATGTCATCTGCACGGAAAGATAGTTTCACATTTCCTGATCTCTTTCCCTTCTCTCTCTCTTTCTCTCTTGCCTTCTTACACTGGCTAGCACCTTCAGCACAATGTGAATAGAAATGATAAGAGAAGACAGTTTGACTTGTTCCCAAATTGAGGAGAAGTGTGTTCAGGCTGCAGGTTTTTAATAAATGCTCTTTATCGGATTGAGAACAATCTCTTCGATTCCCTATTCTGGGTGGATTCTTTTTTTAACACTGTGAAGGGATACTGAATTTTTGCAAATTCTTTTTCTGTTTACATGGCTCTTTCTGTTTACATTGGATTTTTGCTAATTGTAAACCAACTTTACATTCCTGGGACAAACATTACTAGTTTTTAAGAGATTTTTTTTTTCCTAGAGTTCCTACTTTCTACTGTTGATAGAAAATTTAGCTATTAAATGTTAATATATACATTATTCAAGTAGCAACATTTAATGAACATCTATTTACTACCACCCTGCTAGTGACTGAAAAATACAGTAAAATATATATGTTGTCCCTACACTTAAAGAGTCACAGCCTACTTGTAAAGTCAGATACTTATATAACGGGCAAGTATAGTGATAAATATCCACCCAATGTAGTATCATAGTAAGAAAAATAGGCCTCTTGTGTCGCTACTCTGTGTTAATCAGGCAAAGGATCCTGGAAGAAGTGAAATCTCACTTTTCTTACAGGGTTAACTAAGTGAAAGGGATTAAAGGACACGAGGGTACAGAGTGGACAAAGGCACAAAGTTAAGACACCACCATGGTGCTTCCGACAAACTAATAGTAGTTCATCACTGCTGGACATAAAGTACAAGGCTAGCTTGAGGAGTGATGATTTTATAAACTATCAGCCAGATCGCTGCAAACCTTATGTGCCAAATGAAGGAATTTGTCCTTAGTTCTGCAAATGATGGGGAGCCATGAGATTACAAGGGAAGAGGGATGTAGTCTGGTTTGGATTTTAATCAAAACCCTCTGGCAGATTTGTGGAGGATAGATTTGAAAGTGCCAAGGCTGGAGGCAGGAGGATCTGTTAGAAAACAATAATGACATCTTGAACCTTAGCAATGAGTGTAGAAATGGAGAGGAAGGGTCAGATTTGAGAAGTATTTAGGAAGTGAAAGTGGCAGAACTTGACGATGAACTGATTAGAGGATGAGTCAAGACTGAGGGTGTATTCGTTTCCCAGAGTTGCCATAACAACGTGCACAAACTGGGTGATTTAAGACAATAGAACTTTATTGTCTCACAGTTCTAGAGTGCAGAGGTTGGAAATCAAGGTGTCAGCAGGGCCCTGTTCCCTCTGAGACTCTGGGTAGCAGCCTTCCTTGCCTCCTCCTAGCTCTGATGGTGGCTGCTGGTCTTGGATTTCCTTGGCTCGTAGAGACATTAGTCCAGTCACTGCCTCTGTAGTCACATGGTGCTCTCCCTGTTTGTCTCTGTCCTTTTGGAGTAAGGCTCACCCAGGAAATCACTGCTGCAAGTAAGTCACTCAAGTATGACATCAACTTCTCTCATCATTATCACCAGTGACCCTATTTCCAAATAAGGTTACATTTGGAGGCAGTGGGAGTTAGGGCTTCAGCATATCTTTGTGAGGGACACAGTTCAACTTACAACAAAGAGTAAAGTCAAAATTGCTTTTAGTTTTCTAGTTCAGAGTCTATAGGATATGACCCCTGGCTAGGTAGGAAATGCAAGGGAAAGAGCTAGTTTAGAAAAAAGATGAATTCAGAATTGACTACAGGACATACTTGAAGAGCCATTGTAGCAGTCACTTCTATAGGTCTGAAATTCATCTCTTTAAGATAGAAACACACTGTTCAGACTTATGGATAGTATGAGTAATTGGCATCATCTGTTTCTTGTGGAGAACATGAGATGATGGTTGTTTTATAGAAGCTGCTATTATGGCAAAGAGATCTCTATCTTGAGGTATTATGTTATCATTCTCACTAGTTTTAGAACCAACAGTTAGGAAGGAAGCATTGTTGACCAAAATCACATCATTTAATGAACACTGATGTCACTGATGTAGCAGCTTGAAAATTGTGAAATTCCCTTAAGACTCTATTAACTGTGTGGAAATATAATTTTAGTAGAAAGCAAAAATCATGGAACTTTATAGGCTTAGTGTTATTTACTGTGCTAGAAATTTAATATCCTCAGTTTGGAAAATACTTCTCAACATGTTAACCATTTGTAACTATGGATTACATCTTGATTTTATGCAAAACCAAGTAAATAGTAGTTTACTATTGTCAATATTCATTTCATACTTTTAAGAATGTGGTTTCAATACCAAATATTTCAAGTATGTCATTTAGAAAATATAGTCACACAACAATACTCCTTCTGTACATTTCCTTAAATGTAGTACATTCTGTTTTTTATTCATTTAAAATAGTTCAAACTACATTTGCCCAGAGCTCTAAAATTATCTCTAATTCCTCATTACATTTTTTTCTCAATGCAGGAAGTTTTGCTGGAGTTGCTGGAACATTGTGTGGATGGCTTATGGAAAGCAGAGCATTACAAAGTAATTTCTGAAATTTCCAAGTTGATCATTCCAATTTATGAGAATCGTCGAAAGTTTGAGATATGTACCTGACAGGTTTGCACCATGCACCTATATGTTTTATTTTGGTCTTAAGTTGCTATCTTTAAAAAACGCTGAAATGTCCTAAAATTACAGTCCTTCCTTCAGTTCCGTTCAGTTCAGTTCAGTCGCTCAGTCGTGTCCGACTCTTTGTGACCCCATGAATCGCAGCACACCAGGCCTCCCTGTCCATCACCAACACCCAGAGTTCACTCAGACTCACGTCCATCGAGTCAGTGATGCCATCCAGCCATCTCATCCTCGGTCGTCCCCTTCTCCTCCTGCCCTCAATCCCTCCCAGCATCAGAGTCTTTTCCAATGAGTCAACTCTTCGCATGAGGTGGCCAAAGTACGGGAGTTTCAGCTTAGCATCAGTCCTTCCAAAGAAATCCCAGGGCTGATATCCTTCAGAATGGACTGGTTGGATCTCTTTGCAGTCCAAGGGACTCTCAAGAGTCTTCTCCAACACCACAGTTCAAAAGCATCAATTCTTCAGCACTCAGCTTTCTTCACAGTCCAACTCTCACATCCATACATGACCACTGGAAAAACCAAATGAAATTAAGGATGCAATGTTCCAAATCTGTATTGGAATTAACATTATGCCAGTTGTTCCTACAGCATTTTTACTAGCAATCTCCCCTTCTCCACTTATGGCAAAGAATAATCCATGTTGTCCTCACTAAAAACAAAAAGTTACTGGATTTCCATGATGTCTGGGAAGAGATATAGGTGTAATTCTATGCTGCACAATTTGATGGTGAGACTAAGGTGCTAACAGATGACTGTAGTGGAGATAATAATTTACTAGGAATTACCCTTTTATGAGGAGCTTTTCCAGTTTTGTCTGCCACATAAATCTTTGATCAAGGGGAATTACTAAAGAACAGTAGTATAGCTGTTGCCACCAGCACTCAACAGGACTTTTTATATTCAAGAATCTGAGTGTATATCATAATTTTCTACCCCTGCTATGCTGGAAAGGGGTGATTTAAGACTCAAGCCATTTTAAAAAACAAATCAGTTTATCCTTAAATATATGTAGCAAGTAGCCTTTCATTGTTGAAGGGTCCCAGAGTGGAAAAATACATTTAATGTCATCTGTTTAGCGTTCTAATCTCTTTTCAAAATTGGCTCTTATCAAACTCACTGTTTCTTCCTGGGTTCTGGGTCTTCCTAGTCTTTGCCCTGCTTTTGCTGTATATGGGGACATGGCTGAAAAATCATAGTGGATTTCAAGTGATTATATTAAAAATGAGTTAAGTAATTAAATCTATGTCCTGCTGATGACAAACGGTAGCTTATGAGACAAGACAAGAATTGGCATTGCTCTTTCTGTCAAAGCATTGCCTCCTAAGAACCTTTGTAAAAGTGCCAAAGTACCTACTCTCTTACTCTTAAGTTGAAGACCAGGTTATTAGAAACCCAGAGAACATTTTGCTACTCACTTGACTAATAGGGAAAAAAGAAAAATATATCTTCCCTACACATTAAAGGAAACAATAGTTTCTATTGGGGAACAACTCCTATTTCCTTGTAGAGAGGCAAGCATCTGAATAGATTCTGAAGCATCCTGCACGGGATGAAGTAATTCTTCAGTGTTCTTTATGGGATGAGCTGAAAAGTGTGAACCACAGCAGCCATAAAGGGAGGAACACTTCCCTCAAATTGGCTTCAACTGCAGAAGATAGTATGGAAAGAATGTGAAAGAAAGAACATCTGCTTCCGGTCTGCCCTTTTAGCACTGAAATGAAATTCACCAGCGTACAATGAACCATTTTCTAGTTTGCAGTTCAGTAGCATTTAGCGCAGTCTTAATACTATGCTCCAACCACCTGTCTCTAGTTTCAAAACATTTTTATCTTCCCAGGAAAATCTCCGTCTCCTTCCAGGAATCACTCTTCACCCCCTCCCTCACCCCACTGGTGACCACTAATCTGCTTTCCGTCTATGGATTTGCCTGTTCTGGACGTGTCATAAAAAAGATGAATGCCAGATGTGACCTTTTGTGTGTGGCTTCTTTTACTTAGCATAATATTTAGAGGTTCATTCAAGTTGTAACTTAGATCAGAACTTCATTCCTTTTTCATGGCTGAATGATATTCCATGGTATGGCTACACCAAAATTTGTTTGTACGTTTGGGTTGTTTCCACATTTTGGCTATTATAAACAGGGCTGTTGTAAACAGTTATGAGCAAGTTTCTGTGTGGGCATGGTTTTGTTTACCTTGGATAAATACCTAAGAGGGGAATTGCTGAGTCACAGAGTAATTCTGTTAACTTTGAGAAACCACCAAATTGTTGTCCCTTTTACCTTCCCACCAGCACCTCTGATTGGCACTTGTGTTTGGGGCTTTTTCTTAGAACCTAGTGAATGTGGCATCCTCGTGCATGTGAAATGGTGTCACACTGTGGTTTTGCTTTCTGTTTCCTTAATGACTCACGATTTTGAACAGCTTTTCATGTCTTTGTTGGCCGTTTTCATATAGTCTCTGGAGAGATGTCTATTCAAGTCCTTTGGTCACTTTTAAATTGGGTTTTTTTGTCATTTTGTTGTTGAACTATGAGAGTTTCTTATATTTTTTGGATAAGAAAACATCAGATATGTAATTTTCAAATATTTTCTCCTGTTCTGTATGGTGTCTTTTCACATTTGAGATAATGTTCTTTGCATAGTACATTCCCTTTTCTGAGCGTGTAGAAGAATATATTTTTTGGAAGTGTCTGTGAGCTTGTTATAAAAGCATTCCCCACTCAGGTTTTGCTGTTATTTTTGTGTCTGCATTTTACTTTCCTCTCTTAAAGTTTGCATGATCGTTAATTTCCATCTTTCCACCTTAGGGCTCAAGCAAAGCATTTTGCTTCCTTTTCAGTTACAATAATTCAGACATAAGAAAAAAGTAGTCAATAACACAGTACTTTTAATGTATGTGCTACCATTGAGATATGAATGACATGAAGCATGATATTTAGAATTACAGTGTTATTTGACCATTTTAAGCTCTACCCTCTCACCTAAAGTTGTTAAGGCATTTTTTCTGTGACCATGGGCGAAGGGAGTGCGAGTGACCCACCAAAACCATTTTGAAAAGGAAATGGTGTTGCTTTTTTCCCCTTATGCATTTATTGTAGACATTTCATAACTAACCAAACACTAAAGCTAATTTGTTAATTCTCATATTTTCAGAACCTTAAGTTTATAGAACTCTTCATGGAGCTTACACATAAATTTTGGAGGTTATGCACGCAAAGAAAAGACTTTTAGGCACCTTCTTCAGAGTTGCCTTTTATGGCCCAGTAAGTATACTGTAGTTCACCAAGTTGCTTTCCTCTTTAAACATTCACCTTGAATTATTAGGTTACCATAGCAGCAGCTACTGGTTCTAGGGTTCTGTCTGCATTTGCTTATAATGCTTGTAAAGTACTGTAAGTTTAACTTTATAATAGTCTTTTTTTGAAGAAGAGGGTGGAAAGGAGTACATCTATAAAGAGCTTAATGGCCTCTCGGAGGTGTCCCTGAGACTTGTTAAACTTTATGGTGAAAAATTTGGTACGGAGAATGTCAAAACAATTCAGGATTCAGACAAAGTAACTTGCCCTGCATTTTGAAATCAGTATTTATTAGTTTCAGATGTACCACATTGCTTCTGATTTTTTTCCTTTTTTAACTGGTGGAGGAGAGGCATGGGAAAGAGAGTCTTTCCAGATCCTAAAAGAAAGGACAGGGGCTTTGGAATCAGAGAGAAGGATTCAGATCTCCATTCTCTGCCACTTACTAGCTGTGTGACCATGGGGAATATACTTAACCTCTTTGGGCCTCATTGTTCTCGTTAGTAAAATTAACTTAATAATAGTGCCTTCCTCATAGAGTTGTTGCATGAATTCAGTTCAGCTCAGTCCTGACCTACTCTTTGCGACCCCATGGAGTGCACCACGCCAGGCTTCCTTGTTCCTCACCAACTCCCGGAGCTTGCTCAAACTCATGTCCATTGAGTTGGTGCTGCCATTCAAGATTCTCATCCATTGTTATCCCCTTCTCCTCCTGCCTTCAATCTTTCCCAGCATCAGGGCCTTTGCCAGTGAGTCAGTTCTTCGCATCAGGTGGCCAAAGATTTGGAGTTTCAGCTTCAGCATCCGTCCTTCCAATGAATATTCAGGGTTGATTTCCTTTAGGATGGACTGATTGGATCTCCTTGCAGTCCAAGGGACTCTCAAGAGCCTTCTCCAGCACCACAGTTCAAAAGCATCAACTGTTCTGTGCTCAGCTTTCTTTATAGTCCAACTCTCACATCTATACATGACTACTGGAAAAACCATAGCTTTGACCAAATGCACCTTTGTCAGCAAAGTAATGTCTCTGCTTTTTAATATGCTGTCTAGGTTGGTCATAGCTTTTCTTCCAGTGGAGCAAGCATCTTTTAATTTCATGGCTGCAGTCACCATCTGCAGTGATTTTGGAGCCCAAGAAAATAAAGCCTGTCACTGTTTCCATTGTTTTCCCATCAATTTGCCGTGAAGTAGTGGGACAGGATGCTATCTATGATCTTCATTTTTTGAATATTGAGTTTTAAGCCATTTATCACTTTCCTCTTTCGCTTTCATCAAGAGCTCTTTAGTTCCTCTTCACTGTCTGTCATAAGGGTGGTGTCCTCTGCATAGCTGAGGTTACTGATATTTCTCCTGGCAATCTTCATTCCAGCTTGTGCTTCATCCAGTCTGTCATTTTGCATGATGTACTCTGCATATAAGTTAAATAAGCAGGGTGACAGTGTACATCCTTGATAGTTGTAGGGATTAAATTATTCAGTGTATGGAAAGTGATTAGAGTTCCTGATATATAGGAAGGCATTTGATAATAACATAGAAACTACCATGCTCAATAGAAGTTAGCCATTATTGTTAATGTTGTGCCGCATGAGTGTCAATTTCATACTTTATGATTAAAAACATCTCAGGTGGGATTCTCTGGTGGTCCAGTGGGCAAGAGTTTGCCTGCCAATGATGGAGACACAGGTTTGATCCCTGGTCCAGGAGGATTCCACATGCTGTGGGGAACCTAAACCTGTGCGCCAAGCTACTGTGCCTGCGCTCTGGATCCCGGACACCACAACTAGAGAGTACTCCCAGCTCACGACAACTAGAGAAAGCCCACACACCGCAGCAAAGAAGATCAAATGCAGCCAAAAATAAAAATAAATAAAATAAATGCAATTTTTAAAAGAAAAATCATCTTATGACACACCTTTCACTCTTAAGATAGCCTTAATTCAGTAGTTACATTTGCAGTGATGTAGGTTTAGGAGAGATGCCTTGATCTAAAGATGATCCATCCCACTAGACCCTGCCAAGGCAAGGATGAGAAAGGTTCCAGCAAGAGAGGCTGTTTCTTAGAAACGCATAGTTCCAGATAGACAGAATTGCAGAAGAGCACAATGGGAATGACTGATTGTCCTTAGTCACCATGGGCATGTTCAGGATGAGAGCTGATTTTTAAGGTAGGAAAGACCTTTAATACAGTGCAAGATCTGCAGGCCCCAGAAATACATACCGAGTGACTGTGATGAGCATGGTGCTCTGCAAAACACTTGCAGCATTGCCAGAGTGATAAAGCCCTTGGCAATGGTAAAGACACTTCATTTTCTACCATGAAAATCATCTCTTCACTTTGTAAATTTAGCTACAACTTATGGAGATGATTTTACCTTGAACATGTGCCTTGGACGTTTAAAAGTAGGTATACTGACAGGCCCAGAATTCATGAATATTTGGCAAAACCGCTCTGCTGCTTATCAGTTTCCATCTTCTGTGTTGTTTATTGAATTAAGACCATAGAGAAATTTCTCTTTTGTAGCCAGCAAGTTTTAGGCTTGCTATCACACTACTGATACTACAAATAGAAAGTTATTAGAAAGCCAGGCTTGCAGAAAAACATGCAGTTTTCTACATTATGCTGCCTCTGAAAACCTGGCCAACAGGCACTAATGAGAAACCACCATCAGGCAGCTGGACTCCTGACCCTCTTTGTAAACACAATATTTCAGTCACTCTTCATAGGCAACAGAGAAAAGAAGCAGTGGCTACTTTTAAAATCCTTCTTCTTTGTTAATATGTGAAGTTAAAAATTTAAAACACTCTTTCACTTGCCAAAGAACAAAATCTGCTTAAGGGCACAAACAGGTTAAAGAACAGTGGGCAAAATTTTCCAGTATTTTAAACGTATGTTTTGTTGGACCCAGTAATTTTGCATTTAAGATTTTATCTTGTAAATGTGCACAAAGATGTACGTTTAAGATGTTTATTGCTATAAGGTTTATATAACAAAAACCTGGAAACAATCTGTGTCCATACTGTTAAGGAAATTGTACTACCGTCACAATGGATATAGGTAAACTACTTTAAAAATGTATAAGTATTGATACGAACCAACCAAAATACATTCTTGAGAGAGAAAAGGTGAGATGCAGACATTATGGGCAGGATGATTACATTTGTGAAAACTGATATTTACATACACTCACTTGTGTCTGCTTAGGAAATTACTGGAATGGATACAAAGTTAGTTTTTTAATTTACTTATTTTAATAGGAGAATAATTACTTTACAATATTGTGGGGGTTTTTGTTTTTGCTATACCTCAGTATGAATCAGCCATAGATGGAATGATACAAAAGTGTTAATAGTTATCCCTAAGGAGATAGACTAGAGTCTTACAGAGAAGAAAAACATTTATTTTTCAAGTGTACCCTCATGTACTGCTTGAATGTTTTACCATATACTTTATTTTTATAAGGTTAAAATCAGTCTTGACCTCTTTTTTATTTCTTTTCTATGTTTTGTCTTAGGCAGATAATTATCTTCAACTATTTCCTTAGGTTTCTCTGGAGAAATCTAGATATTTAATGGGAAAGAAAAGAAAGAATTTTTGAATATAAGCTTTTTGGAGAAGTTTTAAAAGCTGCTAAGAGAATTTCTATCCCTTGTCACAGGATTGAATACAGTGTTTGCTATGGGTTTTCCACAGTGGCCCTTGGTCAGATTGTAGTCATTTCCTTGTATTCCTAGTTTGTTGAGTGTTTTCATCATGAAAAGGTGTTAATTTTGTCAAATGCATTTTCTGCATTGATTGAGATGATCAGTGTTTTTCTTTTCCTTCATTCTGTTAATGCAGTGTATTGCTTCTTTTGTTGCAGAGCGTGGGCTCTAGAGTACATGGGTTTAGTAGTTGTGGTACAGGGGCTTTTTTAGTTGTGGTGCCCTGGCTTAGTCGTCCTGCAGCGAGATCTTAGTTCCCCTACCAGGTGATTGAACCCAAGTCCCCTGCAATGGATGGAGGATTCTTAACAACTGGACCACCAGGAAAGTTCTGTAGACTAACAATATTTTAATGTAAAGTCTTTTAAATCATGTGGCAATCAAAAAAGAGAAATATGTTGCTATTGTTATGATAATACTAGATTTTATAATTATCCATGGATTTACCTTTACCAAGACCTTCATACAGGTTTGAATTACTGTCTGATGTTCTTTCATTGTGACCAGCAGGACTCCCTTCTGGTGTTTCATATGGGGCAAGCCTAGTGGTGTAAAAGCTGGCTTAAAACTCAGCATTCAAAGAATGAAGATCATGGCATCCCGTCTCACTACTTCATGGCAAATTGATGGGAAAACAATGGAAAGAGTGACAGGCTTCATTTTCCTGGGCTCCAAAATCACTGCAGATGGTGACTGCAGCCATGAAATTAAAAGATGCTTGCTCCACTGGAAGAAAATCTATGACCAACCTAGACAGCATATTAAAAAGCAGAGACATTACTTTGCTGACAAAGGTCCATCTAGTCAAAGCTATGGTTTTTCCAGTAGTCGTGTATGGATTTGAGAGTTGGAGCTATAAAAAAGCTGAGCACAGAACAATTGATGCTTTTGAACTGTGGTGCTGGAGAAGACTCTTGAGAGCCCCTTGGACTGCAAGGAGATCCAATCAGTCCATCCTAAAGGAAATCAACCCTGAATATTCATTGGAAGGATGGATGCTGAAGCCGAAACTGCAATACTTTGGCCACCTGATGCGAAGAATTGACTCATTGGCAAAGGTCCTGATGCTGGGAAAGATTGAAGGCAGGAGGAGAAGGGGATGACAAAGGATGAGATGGTTGGATGGCATCACCGACTCAGTGGACATGAATTTGAGCAAGCTCCTAGGAGTTGGTGAGGAACAGGGAAGGCCTGGCATGGCGCATTCCATGGGGTTGCAAAGGTTAGGACACGACTGAGTAACTGACGTGAAGCTGAGTGTTAATGAACTCCTTCAGCTTTTCTTTATCTGGGAATGTCTTAATTTCTCCCTCACTATTAAGGACAGCTTTGCCAGATATAGAATTCTTGGTTAATAGATTTGTTTTTTCTTTAAAGTCCACTGCCTCCTGACCTCCAAAGTTTTGATGAGAAATCCAACTCTCTTACTCAGGATCCCTTGATATGTGACAAGTCTTTGCTCTCTCACTTCTTGCAAAATTCTCTCTTTGCCATAGTAAAGTAATTAGCCTTCAATTAAAAAACATTAATTTTTAAAAAAAGAAAAAAATTCTCTCTTTGGCTTTGACTTTTGACATTTGATTTTCATATGTCTCAGCATGGATCTGTTAGAGTTACCCTGCTTGGAGTTTGTTGAGTTTTGTGTCTTTCATAAGATTTGAGTTTTCACCCATTATTTCTTCAGATAGTCTCCCTGCCCCTTTCTCTCTCTTTTCTCCTTCAAAGACTCCCATAGTGTGCATGTTCACCTGCTGGATGATATTCCTCAGGTTCCATAGCCTCTGTCCTCTTCAATTTTTTTCCTTTGTGTTCCTCTGATCCATCATTGACATTGTCTTATCTTCACATTGGCTACACCCTGCTGAAATGTGTCTTTGAATCCCTCTGGTGATGTTTCATTTCAGTTATTGTATTTTTCAACTCTGAAAAAAAAGGTCTGGGTTTCCTTTTAGATTTTCTAGCTCTTTATTGATATCAGCATTTTGTTGATACATAATTTCCTTGACTTTTCCCACAACTTCTTTTAGTTGTTTGATCATGAATACTGTTGTTTTAATCTCTTTTTCTAGGGGATCTGCTATCACTTTTTTCCGTGATAATGTCTATTGGTTTTTTTTTCTGTTTTGAATGGGCCATACTTTCCTATTTCTTTGTATGCCTTGCAATTTTTTTGTTGTTGAAAACTGGACATTGAATTAAATATTGTGATCTCTCTGGAAATCAGATTCTGTCCCTTTCCCAGAATTTCCTGGGTTTTCTTTTTGTTTTTAATTGTTGTAAGCTGTGTCTCTCCCAAGAATCAGCCTGAGGTGTAAATTTGGGGTCTTCTCTAGTCTTTTCTGAGCCTGTGCCTTCCCCTGAGCATGCGCAGTGACTTTCTAGTCACCCTCATTTATGCAGTTACCTTTGAACAGTCTAGTATTGGATGTCCAGCTCCTAAGAGGTGATGGAGAGGAAGATGAAGAGGAGAGGAGAGGAAAGGTGCTGGTCTGTTAAATCCCCTGAAAATCACTTTAGGCAGAGGGGGAGGGCATTGCAACAAAGGGAAGAGGTGGTATAAAAATGGCCACAGCCTCCTTGACTGTCCCCCTGTGATCAGAAGCAGCAGTCAGCAGTCATAGCACAGATTCACAATATTTGGAAGACAGGGTCTTTGTTCATCCTGGCTCCTACAAGCTGTTCTAGGAATATGCACACAGCTATCTGCCGTAGTACCTCAGGGATGAGGTACGGGTTGCTGCCATTGTGCCCAGAGTTAAAACTGAACAAGCTGAAAATTAAGGTAATTTTCTGTCCAAATCTTCCCCTGGAAGTTTGCAAGGTCTTCAACAGACTCCAGAGTTCCAAAATTGTTCCATCAGATAGGTAATGATGGTGTAACTATTGTCTCTGTAAGGAGATAGATGTCTGATGCTCTGCCATCTTCTGAGAATCCTCTCTGTAATAGGTATTTTTTGAGGTGGAATTCAAATGTGCAGTTAGCCATTTTAATATATGGGGAACACATGTACAACTGTGGTGGATTCAAGTCAGTGCATGGCAAAACCAGTACAGTATTGTAAAGAAATTAACCTCCAATTAAAATAAATAAATTGATATTTGAAAAATTAAAAAATAAAAATACATAAAGATTTAAAAAAAGAAATTGAATGTAACATAAAAGCAAATAAAAGTAAATTTTTAAAAAAAGCAAATGATAAAGCAATGCTCAGCATGATCTCTGGTTTGTAAATAAATACATATGCATAGAAGAAAAGATTACAAGGAAATATATGAGAATGTAAATGATGGTCATTGCTGAGTGGTAGCATTGCAGTTTTTTCTGTCTACATTTCTATAATCTCCAAATAGGCTTCTGTAACTTCTTAATAATCAGAAGGAAATAATCCTTGAAGAAAGAGCAAAGAACCTCTTCCAAGTGTGTATTCATCTCACAGTATATTCAATGACTGTTCCTCAGTTGATCTCAGAGGTGTTAGTAGCTTACCTGTTCCCCATTTTCCCTTCTGTTAATAAAAACTTTCTTACTTTCTAGGTAAATGTCAAAGAGTTTGACCCCAAATATGCTCATATCCAAGTCACTTATGTGAAGCCCTACTTTGATGATAAAGAACTCACAGAAACAAAAACTGAGTTTGAAAGAAACCATAATATCAACAGAGTTTTTGAGGCTCCTTATACATTGTCAGGCAAAAAGCAAAGTTGTATGGAGGAACAGTGCAAAGGCCGTACAGTCTTGACTAGTAAGTAGGACTTGGCATAACTTCTTTGTTTGACATGATCTTTTTTTGACACACACAAGCAGCAGCTGGTCAGCAGGAAAATGTAATTGAAATTTTAATCGCTTATTGTCCTGCTGTTCAGTCACTCACTCACACAAACATGCTATGTTATAAACCATTCCTTTGCCATATGTAATTAGGTAGTTCATGCTTAGTCTGAGTCGTCTCAGAGAGAATTTCTCCTTCAGTCCTGAAGTAATAAGGGACCTATTTGGTCTCTAAGGGATTTTCCAGAGAAAATATGAGGAGAATTAAGCACAATAGATTTTTTTAAATTTGGCTGTTTGATTTACTATCTTACAAAACTCATCTGTCAATCTTAATCTTTCATAGCCTCAAACTCATTTCCATATGTGAATAAGAGGATTTCTATAAACTATGAACAGCAGATTCATTTAAAGCCAATTGATGTTGCCACGGATAAAATAAAGCTGCAGAGCTGCAAAAGCTTTGCTCTTCTGCTGACGTGGACATGATTCAGCTCCAGACTTAAATTGCAGGGCTGTGTTTGAGTGCAGGTATGTTGGTTGCTAACCGTGTAGTAAATGTTCTTGTTGTTCCTCTTGCTTTCATAAGGGCACAGAACAAGCACTAATTGTAATTGTCTTATTACTCTGACTGGGTGCAAAAACCTCTACATTTTTTATTAATTTAATAAAGACATTATGTTCAGTTTCTATAAATTTTTTTAATTTAATAAAGACATATGTTCAGTTTCTATAAATTTTGTGCTATGTCAGAGAGCTTTAATCGTAAATCCCTCTGACTAGAGCCAAGTCCTATATTTAGATAGCAGAAAGTGTTAACTACCTTGTTAGAGTATAAATTTTGCAGATGATTTGCTTTAGTTAATCTTTTTCAAATAAATTTATATTAAGATAGAAAATATGTTTCTCAGGTAATGGATCTTTAAATATAGTATTCTTTTTAAAAAAGAGAAATTGCAAAAATTACTTTTTAATTACATTCTGACAACTCTCATTTTTCTCCTTTTGTAATTTAGGTAAATGCAGGTCCATTAGCATATGCCAGAGCTGTCTTAAATGACAGTCAAACTAGCAAGTATCCACCCAAAAAAGTAAATGAGTTGAAGACATGTTTAGGTAAGTGCTTTGTATTTTTCAGTTCAACCACTATTTTTTTTAACTCCATTGTTTCTTAAGTGAAACCAAAATATTCACCAAATAATGTCCTCTAAAAAATTATTGGTTCCCTTTATAACGTTTAAGTTACCTTCTAATGGTATTTAAGTAGTGAGGAAATGTGTGATCTCATACCCTTTCTTTTTCTCTTCTTCTAGGTCCCCTATAATTCGAATACTGGTGTGTTTAATATTGTCCAGAGGTCTCTGAGACTTTCCTCAGTTCTTTTCATTCTTTTTACTTTATTGTGCTTTCAGCAGTTATTTACACCATTTTATCTTCCAGCTCACTTATCCATTCTTCTGCTTCAGATATCCTGCTATTGATTCCTTCTAGAGTATTTTTAAT
>NW_017200382.1:0-7021 GCF_001704415.2 Capra hircus
ACGTGTGGGACAGCCCTGTGGGAAAAGCGAGGGAAAGCCAATGATCCCTTGATCCACTTGAAGGGAATCGTGACACTGCTGCAACAGCTGGGGAGGAAAGCGCACGTGCATGCCCCACTCGAGACAAGGACTGACTCCCCTGGGGAGACTCCAGAAGTACCCCAAGATCCATGTCAGCACTGGAGAGGAATCCTCAGGTTCCGGCACCGGCTCCACACTAGATCTTAGGCCCCGGCATCGACGGGAGAGGAATCCCGAGAGGCCCCCGAGCAACTCGCATGGGACTGGCCTTTCCTGACGCCACCACAGCGGGTCCCTGAGGACCCCGTCGTAAGTCGAGAGCACCTGCCGCAACTCGAGAAAATCCAGGAGGTTCTCCCCTCCAGGCGAGATGAGGCCCATTTCCGCTGAGGCGTCTCGAGGTTAATCACACCTAACCTCTGGAACTTCCAAAGGGTCCTTCACACCCTTGCTGCAACTCAGGAA
This sequence comes from Capra hircus, assembly GCF_001704415.2. Taxonomy (NCBI): domain Eukaryota; kingdom Metazoa; phylum Chordata; class Mammalia; order Artiodactyla; family Bovidae; genus Capra; species Capra hircus. The sequence continues at coordinate 487 of NW_017200382.1, forward strand.
GTTCCCCGATATACCCGACTCAACTCGAGAGGAAGCACGAGAGTCCCGCCCACATCCAGAGGAGACCCGTTTCCGCCTCCTACCTCGAGAGGAGTGATCCTTTCCCTGCGTGCTCGGGAAAGATTTCCCGGCGTTTCCGTGGGATCTCAAGAGGAGGAGCTCTCCACAGGAAAGGCGAGAGGAACTCGAGTGTCGTGCTACCATTCCCAGAGTCCCCAAAATGTCTGCGTCCATTCCAGGGAAACCAGTTTTCCCTGCACTGCGTTGACTTTCAAGCCGAGGATCGACTCACACCACGGTGGCACGTGGGACAGCCGTGTGGGAAAGCATCGTGGGAAAGCCTCGTGGAAAGCCTCGTGGGAAAGCCTCGAGGGAAAGCAACAGATCCGTTGATCCACGCGAAGGGAAGCGCGACACTGCTGCTACAGCTCGGAGGAAAGCGCACGTGCATGCCCCCACTCGAGACGAGGACAGACTCCCCTGGGGAGACTCCAGAAGTACCCCAAGATCCATGTCAGCACTGGAGAGGAATCCTCAGGTTCCGGCACCGACTCCACACAAGGTCTTAGGCACTATAATCGATGGGAGAGGAATCCCGAGAGGCCCCCCGAGCAACTCGCATGGGGACTGGCCTTTCCCGAGGCCACCAGAGGGGGTCCCTGAGGTCCCCGTCTTAAGTCGAGAGCACCTGCTGCAACTCGAGAAAATCCAGGAGGTTCTCCACTCCAGGCGAGATGAGGCCCATTTCCGCTGAGGCGTCTCGAGGCTATTCACACCTAAACTCTGGAACTTCCAAAGCGTCCTTCACACCCTTGCTCCAACTCAAGAAGTTCCGCGAGATTCCCGTCTCCACTCGAGAGGGAGCACGAGAGTCCCGCCTACATCTAGAGGAGCCCCGTTTCGCCTCCTAGCTCTAGAGGAGGGATCCTTTCCCTGCGTGTCGGGAAAGAATTCCCGGCGTTCCCGTCGCATCTCAAGTGGAGGCGCTCTCCACAGGAAAGGCGAGAGGAACTCCAGGGTCGTGCCACCATTCCCAGAGTCCCCCAGATGTCTCAGTCCATTCCAGGGAAAACTTTTTTCCCTGCACTGCCTCGACCTTCAAGCCTAGGATCGACTCACACCACGGTGGCACGTGGGACAGCCCTGTGGGAAAGCCTCGTGGGAAAGCCTCGTGGGAAAGCCTCGAAGGAAAGCCACAGATCCGTTGATCCACGCGAGGGAAGGGTGACACTTCTGCTACACCTCGTGAAGAAAGCCCCACTGCATGCCCCCACTCGAGACGAGGACTGAATCCCCTGGGAGAACTCCAGAAGTACCCCAAGATCCACGTCAGCACTGGAGAGGAATCCTCTGGTTCCGGCACCCACTCCATACAAGATCTTTAGGTCCCGGCATCGACGGGGAGAGGAATCCTGAGAGGCCCCGAGCAACTCGCATGGGGACTGGCCTTTCCTGAGGCCAACAGAGCGGGTCCCTGGAGGTCCCCGTTGTAAGACGAGAGCACCTGCCGCAACTCGAGAACATCCAGGAGGTGCTCCCCTCCAGGCGAGATGAGGCCCATTTCCGCTGAGGCGTCTCGAGGCTAATCACACCTAAATTCTGGAACTTCCAAATGGTCCTTCACACGATTGCCTGCCAACTCAAGAAGTTCCCCAACATAACCGTCTCCACTTGAGAGGAAGCACGAGATCACGGCCCACATCCAGAGGAGCCTCATTTCCGTCTCCTAACTCGAGAGGAGGGATCCTTTCCATGCGTTGTCGGGGAAAGAATTCCCGGCGTTCCCGTCACATCTCAAGAGGAGGCGATCTCCACAGGAAAGGCGAGAGGAACTCCAGGGTCGTGCCACCATTCCCAGAGTCAACCAGATGTCTCTGTCCATTCCAGGGAAGCCTGTTTCCCCGGCACTGCCTCGACTTTCAAACCGAGGATCGGACTGACACCACTGTGGCACGTGGGACATCACTGTGGGAAATCCTCGTGGGAAAGCCTGGTGCGAAAGCCGTCGTGGGAAAGCGTCGTGGGAAAGCTCGAGGGAAAGCCACAGATCCCTTGATCCTCTCGAAGGGCAAGCTCAACCACTGCTGCTACAGCTCGGAGGAAAGTGCCCGTGGCATGCCCCCACTCGAGACGAGGACTGACTCCCCTGGGGAGACTCCAGAAGTACCCCAAGATACAAGTCAGCAATGGAGAGGAATCCTCAGGTTTTGGCACAGACTCCACACAAGATCTTAGGTCCCGGCATCAACGGGAGAGGAATCCCCATAGGCCCATGAGCAACTCGCATGGGGACTGGCCTTTCGTGAGGCCACAAGAGCGGGTCCATGATGTCCCCGTCGTAAGTCGAGAGCACCGGCTGCAACCTCGAGAAAATCCAGGAGGTTCTCCTCTCCTGGCGAGATGAGGCCCATTTCCGCTGAGGCGTCTCGAGGCTAATCACACCTAAACTCTGGAACTTCCAAAGGGTCCTTCACACCCTTGCTGCCAACCTCAAGAACTTCCCCAACATGCCCGTCTCCACTCGACAGGAACCACGAGAGTCCCGCCCACATCCCCAGAGGAGCCCCGTTTCCGCCTCCTTGCTAGAGAAGGAGGGATACTTTCCCTGCATTGTCGGGAAAGAATTCCTGGATTTCCCATGGCCATCTCAAGAGGAGGCCCTCTCCACAGGAATGGCGAGAGGAACTCCAGGGTCGTGCCACCATTCCCAGAGTCCCCCAGATGTCTCAGTCCATTCCAGGGAAACCTGTTTTCCCTGCACTGCCTCGACGTTCAAGCCGAGGATCGACTCACACCACGGTGGCACGTGGGACAGCCCTGTGGGAAAGCCTCGTTGGGAAAGCCTCGTGGAAAAGCCTCGAGGGGAAAGCCATAGATCCCTTGATCCACGGGATGGTAAGCGTGACACTGCTGCTACAGCTCGGGAGGAAAGCGCACGTGCATGCCCCACTCGAGACGAGGACTGACTCCCCTGGGGAGACTCCAGAAGTACCCCAAGATCCATGTCAGCACTGGAGAGGAAGCTCAGGTTCCGGCACCGAATCCACACCAAGGTCTTAGGCCCAGCATCGACGGGAGAGGAATCCCGAGAGGCCCCCGAGCAACTCGCATGGGACTGGCCTTTCCTGAGGCCACCAGAGCGGGTCCCTGAGGTCCCCGACGTAAGTCGAGAGCACCTGCCGCAACTCGAGAAAATCCAGGAGGTTCTCCCCTCCAGGCGAGATGAGGCCCATTTCCGCTGAGGCGTCTCGAGGCTAATCACATCTAACATCTGCAACTTCCAAAGGGACCTTCACACACTTGCTGCAACTCAAGAAGTTCCCCGATATACCCGTCTCCACTCGAGAGGAAGCACGAGACTCCCTCACATCCAGAGAGAGCCCCGTTTCCGCCTCCTAGCTCGAGAGGAGGGTTCCTTTCCCTGCGTGGTCGGGAAAGAATTCCCAGCTTTCCCGTCGCATCTCAAGAGGACCTGCTCTCCACAGGAAAGGTGAGAGGAACTCCAGGGTCGTGCCACCATTCCCAGAGTCCCCCAGATGTCTCCGTCCATTCCAGGGAAACCTGTTTTCCCTGCACTGCATCGGCTTTCAAGCCAAGGATCGACTCACACCACGGTGGCACGTGGGACAGCCCTGTGGGAAAGCCTCGAGGGATAGCCTCGTGGGAAAGCCTCGTGGGAAAGCCTCCTGGGAAAGCCTCAATGGAAAGCCACAGATCCCTTGATCTACGCGAGGGAAGTGCCAAACAGCTGCCACAGCTAGGGAGGAAGGGCACGTGCAAACCCCTCTCGAGACGAGGACTGACTCCCCTGGGAGACTCCAGAAGTACCCCAAGATCCATGTCAGCACTGGAGAGGAAAGCTTCACGTTCCGGCACCGAATCCACACCAGGTCTTAGCCCCTGCATCGACGGGGAGGAATCCGAGAGGCCCCGAGCAACTCGCATGGGGACTGGCCTTTCCAGAGGCCACCGGAGCAGGTCCCTGAGGTCCCGTCAGAAGTCGAGAGCACCTGCCACAACTCGAGAAAATCCAGGAGGTTTCCCCTCCAGGCGAGATGAGGCCCATTTCCGCTGAGGCGTCTCGAGGCTAACACCTAACCTCTGGACTCCCAGAGGTCCTTCACACCCTTGCTGCAACTCAACAAGTTCCCCGACATACCCGTCTCCACTCGAGGGGAAGCACGAGAGTTCCCCCCACATCCAGAGGAGCCCCGTTTCCGCCTCCTAGCTCCAGAGGAGGGATCCTTTCCCTTCGTGGTCGGGAAAAATTCCGGCGTTTCCCGTCACATCTCAAGAGGAGGCGCTCTCCACAGGAAAGGCGTGAGGAACTCCAGGGTCGTGCCACCATTCCCAGAGTCCCCAGATGTCTCAGTCCATTCCAGGGAAACCTGTTTTCCCTGCACTGCCTCGACTTTCAAGCCGAGGATCGACTCACACCACGGTGGCACGTGGGACATCCCTGTGGGAAAGCCTCGTGGGAAAGCCTCGTGGGAAAGCTCGTGGAAAGCCACAGATCCCTTGATCCACTCCATGGAAGCATGACACTGCTGCTACAGATCGGGAGGAAGGCACACGTGCATGCCCCACTCGAGACGAGCACTGACTCCCCTGGGGATACTCAGAAGTACCCAAGATCCATGTCAGCAATGGAGAGGAATCCTCAGGTTGTGGCACGACTCCACACAAAATCTTACGCACCGGCATCGACGGGAGGAGGATCCGAGAGGCCCCTGAGCAACTCGCATGGGGACTGGCCTTTCCTGAGGCCACCAGAGCGGGTCCCTGAGGTCCCCTTCGTAAGTCGAGAGCACCTGTCGCAACTCGAGAAAATCCAGGAGGTTCTCCCCTCCAGGCGAGATGAGGCCCAATTCCACTGAGGCGTCTCGAGTCTAATCACACCTAAACTCTGGAACTTCCAAAGGGTCCTTCACACCCTTGCTGCAACTCAAGAAGTTCCCCGACATACCCGTCTCCACTCGAGAGGAAGCACGAGAGTTCCCCCCACATCCAGAGGAGCCCGTTTCCGCCTCCTAGCTCCAGAGGAGGGATCCTTTCCCTTCGTGGTCGGGGAAAAATTCCGGCGTTCCCATCACATCTCAAGAGGAGGCGCTCTCCACAGGAAAGGCGAGAGGATCTCCAGGGTCGTGCCACCATTCCCAGAGTCCCCCAGATGTCTCAGTCCATTCCAGGGAAACCTGTTTTCCCTGCACTGCCTCGTCTTTCAAGCCGAGGATCGACTCACACGACGGTGGCACGTGGGACAGCCCTGTGGGAAAGCCTCGTTGGATATCCTCGTGGGAAAGCCTTGAGGAAAAGCCACAGATCCCTTGATCCACTCGAAGGGAAGCATGACACTGCTGCTACAGCTCGGGAGGAAGGCACACGTGCATGCCCCCACTCGAGACGAGGACTGACTCCCCTGGGGAGACTCCAGAAGTACCCAGAGATCCATGTCGTCACTGGAGAGGAAACGTCAGGTTCCGGCACCGACTCCACACAAGGTCTTAGGACCGGCATCGACGGAAGAGGAATCCCGAGAGGGCCCCGAGCAACTCGCATGGGGTCTGGCCTTTCCTGAGGCCACCAGAGCGGGTCCTGAGGTCCCGTCATAAGTCGAGAGCACCTGCCGCAACTCGAGAAAATCCAGGAGGTTCTCCCCTCCAGGCCAGATGAGGCCCATTTCCGCTGAGGCTTCTCGTGCTTAATCACACCTAACCTCTGGAACTTCCAAAGGGTCCTTCACACCCTTGCTGCAACTCAAGAAGCTTCCCCGACATACCCGTCTCCAATCGAGAGGAAGCACGAGAGTCCCGCCCACATCCAGAGGAGCCCGTTTCCGCCTCCTAGCTCGAGAGGAGGGATCCTTCCCCTGCGTGGTCGGGATAGAATTCCCGTGTTCCGTCGCATCTAAAGAGGAGGGCTCTCCACAGGAAAGGCGAGAGGAACTCCAGGGTCGTGCCACCATTCCCAGAGTCCCCAGATATCTCAGTCCTTCCAGGAAAACTTTTTTCCCTGCACGGCCTCGACTTTCAAGCCGAGGATCGACTCACACCACGGTGGCACGTGGGACAGCCCTGTGGGAAAGCCTTATGGGAAAAGCCACAGATCCCTTGAACTACGTGAAGGGAAGCGCCACTGCTGCCTACAGCTCGGGAGGAAAGCGCACGTGCATGCCCCACTCGAGACGAGGACTGACTCCCCTGGGGAGACTCCAGAAGTACCCCAAGATCCATGTCAGCACTGGAGAGGAATCCTCAGGTTCCGGCACCAACTCCACACAAGGTCTTAGGCCCCGCATCCACGGGAGAGGAATCCCGAGAGCCCCCGAGCAACTCGCATGGGGACTGCCTTTCCTGAGGCCACCAGAGCGGTACCTGAGGTCGCCGTCGTAAGTCGAGAGCACCTACCACAACTCGAGAAAAAATCCAGGAGGTTCTCCCTCCAGGTGAGATGAGGCCCATTTCCGCTGAGGTCTCGAGGCTAATCACACCTAACCTCTGGAACTTTCCAAAGGGTCTTCACACCCTTGCTGCAA
>NW_017200383.1:0-7020 GCF_001704415.2 Capra hircus
CTTCACACCTTACTGCTCTCAAGAAGTTCCCGACATACCCGTCTCCACTCGAGAGGAAGCACGAGAGTCCCGCCCATCCAGAGGAGCCCGTTCCGCCTCTAGCTCGAGAGGAGGGATCCTTTCCCTGCGTGGTCGAGAAAGAATTTCCGGCGTTCCCATCGCATTTCTCGAGGGCGGCGCTCTCCACAGGAAAGGTGAGAGGGACTCTAGGATCGTGGCATCATTCCCTGAGTCCCCCAGATGACTCAGTCCATTGCAGGGAAACCTATTTTCCCTGCACTGCCTCGACTTTCAAGCCGAGGATCGACTCACACCACGGTGGCACGTGGGACAGCCCTGTGGGAAAGCCTCGTGGGAAAGCCTCGTGGGAAATCCTCGTGGAAAGCCTCGAGGGAAAGCCACAGATCCCTTGATCCACGCGAAGGGAAACGTGACACTGCTGCTACAGCTAGGAAAGCGCACGTGCATGCCCCCACTCGGGAGGAGACTGACTCCCCTGGGGAGACTCAAGAAGTACACCAAGATCCATGTCAGCACTGAAGAGGAATCCTCAGGTTCGCGGCACCGACTCCTCACAAGACCTTAGGCCCCGGCATCGACGGGAGAGAAATCCCGAAAGGCTCCCGAGCAACTCGCATGGGGACTGGCCTTTCCTGAGGCCACCAGAGGGGATCCCTGTTGTTCCCGTCATAAGTCGAGAGCACATGCCGCAACTCGAGAAAATCCAGGAGGTTGTCCCCTCCAGGCGAGATGAGGCCCATTTCTGCTGAGGGGTCTCGAGGCTAATCACACTAACCTCTGAAACTTCCAAAAGGTACTTCACGCCCTTGCTGCAACTCAAGAAGTTCCCCGACCTACCGTCTCCATTCGAGAGGAAGCACGAGAGTCCCGCCCCACATCAAGAGGAGCCATCTTTCTGCCTCATAGCTCGAGAGCAGGGATCCTTCCCTGCGTGGTCGGAAAGAATTCCCGGCGTTTCCGTCGCATCTCAAGAGGAGGTGCTTTCCACAGGAAAGGTGAGAGGAACTCCAGGTCGTGCACCATTCCCAGAGTCCCCAGATGTCTCAGTCCATTGCATGGAAACTATTTTCCCTACACTGCCTCGACTTTCAAGCCGAGGATCGACTCACACCACAGTGACACGTGGGACAGACCTGTGGGAAAGCCTCGTTGGAAAGCCTCGAGGGAAAAACCACAGATCCTTGATCCACGCGAAAGGAAGTGTGACACTGCTGCTACAGCTCGGGATAAAAGCGCTCGTGCATGCCCCCACACGAGATGAGGACTGACTCCCCTGGGGAGACTCCAGAAGTACCCCAAAATCCATGTCAGCACTGGAGAGGAATCCTCAGGTTCGGCACCGACTCCACACCAGGTCTTAGGCCCCGGCATCGACAGGAGAGGAATCCCGAGAAACCCCCGAGCAACTCCCATGGGGACTGGCCTTTCCTGAGGCCCCCAGAGCGGGTCCCTGAGGTCCGCGTCGTAAGTCGAGAGCACCTGCCGCAACTCGAGAAAATCGAGGAGGTTCTCCCCTCCAGGCGAGATGAGGCCCATTTCCGCTGTGGCGTCTCGAGGTTAATCACACCTAACCTCTGGAACTTCCAAAGGGTTCTTCACACCCTTACTGCTACTCAAGAAGTTTCCCCGACATACCCGTCTCCACTCGAGAGGAAGTACGAGAGTCCCGCCCACATCCAGAGGAGCACCGTTTCCGCCTCCTAGCTCGAGAGGAGGGATCCTTTCCCTGCGTGGTCGAGAAAGAATTTCCGGCGTTCCCATCGCATTTCTCGAGGCGGCGCTCTCCACAGGAAAGGTGAGAGGGACTCTAGGATCGTGGCATCATTCCCTGAGTCCCCCAGATGACTCAGTCCATTGCAGGGAAACCTATTTTCCCTGCACTGCCTCGACTTTCAAGCCGAGGATCGACTCACACCACGGTGGCACGTGGGACAGCCCTGTGGGAAAGCCTTGTGGGAAAGCCTCGTGGGAAATCCTCGTGGAAAGCCTCGAGGGAAAGCCACAGATCCCTTGATCCACGCTAAGGGAAACGTGACACTGCTGCTACAGCTCGGGGAGGAAAGCGCACGTGCATGCCCCCACTCGGGAGGACGACTGACTCCCCTGGGGAGACTCAAGAAGTACACCAAGATCCATGTCAGCACTGAAGAGGAATCCTCAGGTTCCGGCACCGACTCCTCACAAGACCTTAGGCCCCGGCATCGACGGGAGAGAAATCCGAAAGGCTCCCGAGCAACTCGCATGGGGACTGGCCTTTCCTGAGGCCACCAGAGGGGATCCCTGTTGTTCCCGTCATAAGTCGAGAGCACATGCCGCAACTCGAGAAAATCCAGGAGGTTGTCCCCTCCAGGCGAGATGAGGCCCATTTCTGCTGAGGGGTCTCGAGGCTAATCACACCTAACCTCTGAAACTTCCAAAAGGTATTCACGCCCTTGCTGCAACTCAAGAAGTTCCCCGACCCTACCCGTCTCCATTCGAGAGGAAGCACGAGAGTCCCGCCCACATCAAGAGGAGCCATCTTTCGCCTCATAGCTCGAGAGCAGGGATCCCTTCCCTGCGTGGTCGGGAAAGAATTCCCGGCGTTTCCGTCGCATCTCAAGAGGAGGTGCTTTCCACAGGAAAGGTGAGAGGAACTCCAGGGTCGTGCCACCATTCCAGAGTCCCCAGATGTCTCAGTCCATTGCATGGAAAACTATTTTCCCTACACTGCCTCGACTTTCAAGCCGAGGATCGACTCACACCACAGTGACAGTGGGACAGACCTGTGGGAAAGCCTCGTTGGAAAGCCTCGAGGGAAAACCACAGATCCCTTGATCCACGCGAAAAGGAAGTGTGACACTGCTGCTACAGCTCGGGATAAAAGCGCTCGTGCATGCCCCCACACGAGATGAGGACTGACTCCCCTGGGGAGACTCCAGAAGTACCCCAAAATCCATGTCAGCACTGGAGAGGAATCCTCAGGTTCGGCACCGACTCCACACAAGGTCTTAAGGCCCCGGCATCGACAGGAGAGGAATCCCGAGAAACCCCGAGCAACTCCCATGGGGACTGGCCTTTCCTGAGGCCCCCAGAGCGGGTCCCTGAGGTCCCTGTCGTACGTTGAGAGCACCTTCCGCAACTCGGCAAAATCCAGGAGGTTCTCCCCTCCAGGCGAGATGAGGACCATTTCCACTGAGGCGTCTCGAGACTTATCACATTAACATCTGGAACTTCCAAAGGGTCCTTCACACCCTTGCTGCAACTCAAGAAGTTCCCCGCATACCTGTCTCAAATCGAGAGAAGCACGAGAGTTCTGCCCACATCCAGAGGAGCCCCGTTTCCGCCTCCTAGCTGGAGAGGTGGGATCCTTTCCCTGCGTGGTCGGGAATGAATTCCCGCGTTCCCCTCACATCTCAAGAGGAGGTGCTCACCACAGAAATGCGAGAGGAACTCCAGGATCGTGCCACCATTCCCTGAGTCCCCCAGATGTCTCAGTCCATTCCAGGGAAACCTGTATTCCCCACTCTGCCTCGACTTTCAAGCTGAGGATCGACTCACACCACGGTGGCACGTTGGACAGCCTGTGGGAAAGCCTCGTGGGAAATTCTCGAGGGAAAGCCACAGATCCCTTGATCCAAGCGAAGGGAAGCGTGACACTGCTCTTACAGCTCTGGAGAAAAGCGCACGTGCATGCCTCACTCGAGACGAGGACTGACTCCCTGGGGAGACTCCAGAATTACCCAAGATCCATGTCAGCACTGGAGAGGAATCCTCAGTTTCCGGCCCGACTCCAACAAGATCTTTGGCCCCGGCAGCGACGGGAGAGGAATCCGAGAGGCCCCGAGCAACCGCATGGGGACTGGCCTTTCCTGAGGCCACCAGAGTGACTCCCCAGGGGAGTGGGTCCCTAGCAGTGTCATGCTTCCCTTCGCGTGGATCAAGGAATCTGTGGCTTTCCCTCGAGGCTTTCCCACGAGGCTTTCCCACGAGGCTTTCCCAGTGGGCTGTCCCACGTGCCACCGTGGTGTGAGTCGATCCTAGGCTTGAAAGTCAAGGCAGTGCAAGGAAAACAGGTTTCCCTGGAATGGACTGAGACATCTGTGGAACTCTGGGAATGGTGGCACGACACTGGAGTTCCTCTCGCGTTTCCTGTGGAGAGTGCCCGAGCAACTTGCATGGAGACTGGCCTTTCATGAGGCCAACAGAGCGGGTCTCTGAGGTCCAAGTCGTAAGTCGAGAGCTCCTGCTGCAACTCGAGAAAATCCAGGAGGTTCTCCCCTCCAGGCGAGATGTGGCCCATATCCGATGAGGCGTCTCGAGGCTTATCAACAAGCGTCTGGAACTAACAAACGGGCCTTCAAACCCTAGCTGCAACTCAAGAAGTTCCCCGAAATACCCCTCTCCACTCGAGAGGAAGCACGAGAGTCCCGCCCACATCCAGAGTAGCCCCGTTACTGCCTCCTAGCTCGAGAGGAGGGATCCTTTCACTGAGTGGTCGGTCAAGTATTCCCGGAGTTCCCGACTCATCTCAAGAGGAGGCGCTATCCACAGGAAAGGCGAGAGGAACTCCAGATTCGTGCACCCATTCCCAGAGTCCCCCAGATGTCTCAGTCCATTCCAGGGAAACCTGTTTCCCTACACTGCCTCGACTTTCAGGACGAGGATCCACTCACACCACGGTGGCACTTGGCACAGCCCTTAGGGAAATCCTCGAGGGAAAGCCACAGATCCCTTGATCCATGCAAAGAGAAGCGTGACACTGCTGCTACAGCTTGGGAGGAAAGCGCACGTGCATGCCTCCACTCGAGATGAGGACTGACTCCCCTGGGGAGACTCCAGAAGTACCCCAAGATCTATGTCAGCACTGGAGAGGAATCCTCAGGTTCCGGCACCGACTCCACACAAGGTCTTAGACCCCGGCATCAACGGGAGAGAAATCCCGAGAGGCCCCGAGCAACTCGCATGGGGACTGGCCTTACCTGAGGCCACCAGAGCGGGTCCCTGAGGTCCCCGTCGTAAGTCGAGAGCACCTGCACCAACATGAGAAAATGCAGGAGGTTCTCCCTTCCAGGCGAGATGAGGCCCATTTCCGCTGAGGTGTCACAAGGCTAATCACTCCTAACCTCTGGAAATTCCAAAGGGTCCTTCACACCCTTGCTGCAACTCAAGAAGATCCCCAACATACCGTCTCCACTCGAGAGGAAGCACGAGAGTCCCACCACATCCAGAGGAGCCTCGTTTCCGCCTCATGGCTCGAGAGGAGGGATCCTTTCACTGCGTGGTCGGGAAAGAATTCCCGGCATTCCCCGCATCTCAAGAGGAGGCGATCTCCACAGGAAAGGCGAGAGGAACTCCAGGGTCGTGCCACCATTCCCAGAGTCCCCCAGATGTCTCAGTCCATTCCAGGGAAACCTGTTTTCCCTGCACTGCCTCGACTTTCAAGCCGAGGATCGACTCACACGACGGTGACACGTGGGTCAGCCCTGTGGGAAAGCAAGCCTCGTGGGAAAGCCTCGTGGGAAAACCTCGAGGGAAAGCCACAGATTCCTTGATCCACGCGAAGGGAAGCGTGACACTGCTGCTACAGCTCTGAAGGAAAGCGCAACTGCATGCCCCCACACGAGACGAGGACTGACTCCCCTGGGGAGACTCCAGAAGTAACCCAAGATCCATGTCAGCACTGGAGAGGAATCCTCAGGTTCAGGCACCGACTCCACACAAGGTCTTAGGTCCCGGCATCGATGGGAGAGGAATCCCGAGAGGCCCCCGAGCAACGTGCATGTGGACTGGCCTTTCCTGAGGCCACCAGAGAGGGTCCCTGAGATACCGTCGTATGTCGAGAGCACATGCAGCAACTCGAGAAAATCCAGGAGGTTGTCCCCTCCAGGCGAGTTGAGGCTCCTTTCTGCTGAGGCGTCTCGAGGCTAATCACACCTACCTCTGGAACTTCCAAAGGGTCCTTCACACCCTTCCTGCAACGCAAGAAGTTCCCGGTATACCTGTCTCCACACAAGAGGAAGCACGAGCGTCCCGCCCACATCCAGAGGATCCCCGTTACCGCCTCCTAGCTCGAGAGGTGGGATTCTTTCCCTGCAGGGTCGGGAAAGAATTCCGGCGTTCCTGTTGCATCTCAAGAGGAGGCGCTCTCCACCTGAAAGGCGAGAGGGACTCAAGGGTCGTGCCACCATTCCCAGAGTCCCGCAGATGTCTCAGTCCATTCCAGGGAAACCTGTTTTCCCTGCACTGCCTCGACTTTCAAGCCGAGGATCGAATCACACCAAGGTGGCACGTGGACAGACCTGTGTGGGAAGCCTCTTGGGAAAGCCTCGTGGGAAAGCCTAGAGGGAAAGCCACAGATGCCTTGATCCACGGGAAGGAAACGTGACACTGCTGCTACAGCTCGGAGGAAAGCACACGTGCATGCCCCACTCGAGACGAGGACTGACCCCCTGGGGCGATTCCAGAAGTACCCCAAGATCCATGTCAGCACTGGAGAGGAATCTTCAGGTTCCTGCACGACTCCATACAAGGTCTTAGGCCCTGGAATAGATGGGAGAAGAATCCAGAGAGGCCCCCGAGCAACTCGCATGGGGACTGGCCTTTCCTGAGGCCACTACAGCGGGTCCTGAGGTCCCCTCGTAAGTCGAGAGCACCTGCCGGAACTCGAGAAAATCCAGGAGGGTTCTCCCTCCAGACGAGATGAGGACCATTTCCACTGAGTCGTCTCGAGGCTAATAACAGCTAACCTCTGGAAAATTCAAAGGGTCCTTCACACCCTTGCTGCAAGTCAAAGAAGTTCCCCGACATACCCGTTCTCCACTCGAGAGAAGTACGAGAGTCCCGCCACATCCAGAGGAGCCCAGTTTTCGCCTCCTAGCTCGAGAGGAGGATCCTTTCCTGCGTGTTTCGGGAAAAGAATTCCGCGCGTTCCGTCGCATCTCAAGAGGAGGCGCTCTCCACAGGAAAGGCAAGAGGAACTCCAGGGTCGTGCCACCATTCCCAGAGTCCCCCAGATGTCTC